>NC_143051.1:5747500-5822500 GCF_057628025.1 Oncorhynchus mykiss | reverse complement strand
TTTTAAAGCTTATTTCTCTCAAATGTTGTACACAAATTTGTTTACATCCCCGTTAGTCAGATGTTCTCCTTTGTCAAGATAATCCATTCACGTGACAGGTGTGGCATATCAAGAAGCTGATTAAACAGCATGATCATTACACAGGTGCACCTTGTGCTGGGGACAATAAAAGGCCACTCTAAAAATGTGCAGTTTTGTCACACAACACAATGCCAGAGATGTCTCAAGTTGAGGGAGAGTACAATTGGCAAGCTGACAATTGTCCACCAGAGCTGTTGCCAGAGAATTGAATGTTCATCTCTCAACATCGTTTTAGAGAATTTAGCGATACTTCCAACCGGCCTCACAACTGCAGACCACGTGCAACCATTCCAGCCCAGGACCTCCACATCTGGCTTCTTCATCTGCGCGATTGTCGGAGACCAGCCACCTGGACAGCTGATAAAACTGTGGGTTTGCACAACCAAACAATTTCTACATAAACTGTCAGAAACCGTCTCAGGGAAGCTCATCTGCTCGTCGTCCTCACCAGGGTCTTGACTTCAGTTTTGCGTCATAACCGACTTCAGTTGGCAAATGCTCACCTTCGATGGCCACTGATACGCTGGAGAAGTGTGCTCTTCATGGATGAATCTCGGTTTCAACTGTACCAGACAGATGTCAACGTTGTGAACAGAGTGGCACATGGTGGTGGCTGGGTTATGGTATGGACAGGCGTAAGCTACGGACAACAGACACAATTGCATTTTATCAATGGCAGTTTCAATGCACAGAGAAACTGTGACCAGACCCTGAGGCCCATTGTCGTGCCATTCATCCGCCGCCATCACCTCATGTTTCAGCGTGATAATGCACTGCCCAATGTCGCAACGATCTGTACACAATTCCTGGATGCTGAAAATGTCCCAGTTCTTCAAAGGCCTGCATACTCACCAGACATGTCACCCATTCAGCATGTTTGGGATGCTCTGGATCTATGTGTACGACAGCGTGTTCAGCCATTGAAAAGGAGTGAGAACCTTCCACAGACCACAATTAACAGCCTGATCAACTCTATGTGAAGGAGATGTGTCGTGAATGAGGCAAACAGTGGTCACGCTAGATACTGACTGGTTTTCTGATGCACGTCCTTACCTTTTTTTAAAGGTATCTGTGACCAAAAGATTGTTACAGGCTTTGGTTTTTTCATTTATGTTTTGAGGTTGGACAATAGCATGTACAGCTTGTTAGCACGTATAGATCGTTAGCATGTATAGCTTGTTAGCACGTAGGGTGCACTGATTGGTGCCACCTCGTTAGTCAGTATGTGTTATACCTGCTGGTTGCCATCTCCATAGTGATTCACCTGTGCTGGCCTTTATCTGATTTCACTGTGTTTTTTGTATTGGTCCACCTTTTTGGTTTGCTTCCTGTTTTCCCGGGTTTTTTCTTTTGTTTGCCTCTTCGTGGGCAAATTTAGTGGCTGTGTTTTAGGTTCCAGTTGTTACTAGTCAGTGGACATGAGTGTCTTTCTCCTGAAACCCCACCAGTTTGATTTTGGTTGTTGTTATCGAAATTCTATGTTTGTACCCTCTTTTTTGGTTGAGTGACACGATTTGGTTTTCTTTCTGGGGAACGTAACAAAATGGAGTCTCATCTGGTACATTGTTCCTATGATAGTGACTCTAATCTCCTACTCTGAAGCTCTGCTATTTGAGTGTTGAAAATACACTTTTTGGTGGTAGAGTTTCTGTCAATGACATCCACCCTGAGGGGTTGTAAGAAAAGTGGCATAAAAACACAAGCTAATTAAATAAAGCCATGGACTTTAAGTGGGAAGTGTTTGTGGAAAGCCCTCTACTTGTGGACGTTGCCAGATTCATATACAAAGGGGAATCTGCTCATAATCTCAAAGCATTATGACATCAGGGTAGCATCTGACGAATCCAAAAGCAGTAGTTAAAAAGTTGATTGTTGCTGCTTTGATGGAGGAGGATGAAAAGGGTCCTACGGGTGGTAGAGTACACCCCATAGACATGCGACTGAGAATGCTAGAACTAACATTAGGAGCAACAGAAATTAGAGCTTGGACTCATGGAAATGGAAAGAGAATGTGAGGAGAGAAAAAAAAAAAAAAGTCCAGATAAAATATTTTATAAATATTTTATAATTAATAAATGGCCATAATCACCTCCATACACACCTGGCTAATTTGATGGGTCATGTAATCATCTGGTGAAGTGGATTATTTTGTTTAGACATGTAGCTAGCTAGCTAGCTAAACAATAAACCATAATCCCAACCCATACAGTACAAATGGATTGTCATAGCTAGCCACCATGCATGAAATGCTGTCGTATGAATCTGCAGGTAGTTAACCAACTAGGTTCGATATTAGCCAGCTAGCTAAAATTAAGCTATAACTAGCAATGCAAATGAATTTCGGACATAGAAATTATATATTCACACTGATCAGACACGTCATGTTATCTAGCGAGCCAGCTAGCTAACAGTAAACTTTAACTTGCAATGAAAACGACTTCCTGACAAAATTAGAAACGTATATTATCTGATAATGTAGCTAGACTCTTATGGATGAACGCTTCACAGCAGACTGGAACCACTTTCAATAAGAACGTCCGGCTGTGTCGTTTCCGTTTTCTTTGTAGTTTCAGCTTGGTTGGTCCGTTGTGTCAAGACACTCAGGTTCACACTGACCGTGTGCAGAAAGTAGTACATCACAACTTGTTCCCACTGATCTTTGTCGATAGCGCCTGCTATATTCAGGCTATGTTGTTGAGAGTAATGGCAGCAGTTCTTTATGGCTAACATGATATCTTTCAAAAAAAGCTGCGGTAGCAGGGATTATCTACACATACTGACCAGCTCATGTTACAGACAGAAGCTCGCTACATGGCAGACCAATCCAAACTCATCTCTCGGCATGTCCAGCCCACTCATCATCTCAGCCAATCATGGCTAGTGGGAAGGTTCTTTTTTCCGTGACTAAACCAACTAAATAATTTAACCCTTTTATTTGTATTTACATATTTCATACAAGTTTGTTATTAAGGCATAAGAAAGTTTACGTTTCCGCCAAAAAAAAGCTTTTAGAAAATTTATGCATAAATATAATATAAATATATTTACAAAAAAATCTATTCTGTTATTTTTTTTTCATGAGGGCTCTTTTGCCACTACACCAAAATACACCAAAATACACCAAAATACACCAAAATACACCAAAATACACCAAAATGCACCAAAATACACCAAAATACACCAAAATACACCAAAATACACCAAAATGCCAGAAAGACAAAAATAATTAAAGAAAACACCTCAGTGTAGCGTATAGATTATAAATAAATAAATAGCACAAGAATGATACATTTATGGATTGAAGCTATTGTTTTCTCTTTATTCAACCCGGCTAAACCTAAACCCGCTGTCGACGGATATAAACTTTGGGGTTATGAGTTACCAGCATTGGGGGGGGGGGCGGGGGTGTGTGTGTGTGTGTGTGTGTGTGTGTGTGTGTGTGTGTCCGTCCGTCCACTGGGGATTGTAGTATTACTCAGCCAGCCTGAATCCAACAAACTGTGTTAGGTTTAGAACAGAAACTCTGGGTGTATCCTACATGAAAACCTATTCCCTATATACTGCACTACTTTAGACCAGAGCCCTATTCCCTATATAGTGCACTACTTTAGACCAGAGCCCTATTCCCTATATAGTGCACTACTATAGACCAGAGCCCTATTCCCTATATACTGCACTACTTTAGACCAGAGCCCTATTCCCTATATAGTGCACTACTTTAGACCAGAGCCCTATTCCCTATATAGTGCACTACTTTAGACCAGAGTCCTATTCCCTATATACTGCACTACTATAGACCAGAGCCCTATTCCCTATATAGTGCACTACTTTAAACCAGAGCCCTATTCCCTATATACTGCACTACTTTAGACCAGAGCCCTATTCCCTATATAGTGCACTACTTTAGACCAGAGCCCTATTCCCTATATACTGCACTACTATAGACCAGAGCCCTATTCCCTATATAGCGCACTACTTTAGACCAAAGCACTATGTCACCCTAAATAGTACACTACTCTAGACCGGAGCCCTATGGCACCCTAAATAGTGCACTACTTTTGACCAGAGTCCTATGACACCCTATTCCCTATATAGTGCACTACTTTTGACCAGAGTCCTATGACACCCTATTCCCTAGATAGTGCACTACTTTAGACCAGAGTCCATAGGCACTCATCCTCTCACTATCGCTGGTTATGTAACGGTTAATTTTAGCTGCTGCACCGACACTCTGAAAGACCAAAAATACACTCAGTATGAGACAACCCGTCTCATCCACAGCACAGGATGTATTTGTATCTGAACTGCTCGGCATCGCTAGGGCCAAGAGTGTTTTCTGATAACCCCAGAGAATCAAATCAAATGTATTTAAATAGCTCTTCTTACATCAGCTGATATCTCAAAGTGCTGTACAGAAACCCAGCCTAAAACCCCCAAACAGCAAGCAATGCAGGTGTAGAAGCTCGGTGGCTAGGAAAAACTCCCTAGAAAGGCAGGAACCTAGGAAGAAACCTAGAGAGGAACCAGGCTATGTGGGGTGGCCAGTCCTCTTCTGGCTGTGCCGGGTGGAGATTATAACAGAACATGGCCAAGATGTTCAAATTTTCATAAATGACCAGCATGGTCAAATAATAATAATCACAGTAGTTGTCGAGGGTGCAGCAAGTCAGCACCTCAGGAGTAAATGTCAGTTGGCTTTTCATAGCCGATCATTGAGAGTATCTCTACCATTCCTGCTGTCTCTAGTGAGTTGAAAACAGCAGGTCTGGGACAGGTAGCACATCCGGTGAACAGGTCAGGGTTCCATAGCAGCAGGCAGAACAGTTGAACTGGAGCAGTAGCACGGCCAGGTGGACTGGGGACAGCAAGGAGTCATCATGCCAGGTAGTCCTGAGGCATGGTCCTGGGGCTCAGGTCCTCCGAGAGAGAGAAAGAAAGAAAGAAATAAAGAAAGAAAGAAAGAAAGAGAGAGAGAATTAGAGAGAGCATACTTAAATTCACACAGGACACCGGATAAGAGAGGAGAAATACTCCAGATATAACAAACTGACCCTAGCCCCCCGACACATAAACTACTGCAGCATAAATACTGGAGGCTGAGACTGGAGGGGTCAGGAGACACTGTGGCCCCATCCGATGATACCCCCGGACAGGGCCAAACAGGCAGGATATAACCCCACCCACTTTGCCAAAGCACAGTCCCCACACCACTAAAGGGATATCTTCAACCACCAACTTACCATCCTGAGACAAGGCCGAGTATAGCCCACAAAGATCTCCTCCACTGCACAACCCAAGGGGGGGCACCAACCCAGACAGGAAGATCACATCAGTGACTCAACCCACTGAAGTGACGCACCCCTCCTAGAGACAGCATGGAAGAGCACCAGTAAGCCAGTGACTCAGCCCCTGTAATAGGGTTAGAGGAAGAGAATCGCAGTGGAGAGAGGGGAACCGGCCAGGCAGAGACAGCAAGGGCAGTCTGATGGCCCTGAGATAGAAGCTGTTTTTCAGTCTCTGGATGATAGCGGGGTGAACAGGCAGTGGCTCGGGTGGTTGTTGTCCTTGATGATCTTTTTAGCCTTCCTGTGACAGCGGGTGCTGTAGGTGTCCTGGAGGGCAGGTAGTTTTCCCCCGGTGATGCGTTTGTGGGGGGTTTAGACCAGAGCCCTGTGGCTCCCTATAACCTATATAGTGGCACTACTATAGACAAGAGCCCTATTCCCTATATAGTGGTACTACTATAGACAAGAGCCCTATTCCCTATATAGTACACTACTATAGACCAGAGCCCTATTCCCTATATAGTACACTACTTTAAACCAGAGCCCTATTCCCTAAATAGTGCATGACTTTAGACCAGAGCCCTATTCCCTATATAGTACACAGCCAACTCCTTATGACAGATGGGTCATAACAATATACTATAATATATAATAATATACTATGATATATAATAATATACTATAATATATAATAATATACTATAATATAGAATAATATACTATAATATATAATAATATATTATAATATACTATAATAGATAATAATATACTATAATATATAAAATATCAGTTATATACTGAGATGGTCTGACTGAAGGAGAGAAAAAGAGGTAGAGAGTAAGAGACAGGGGGAAAGGAGGAGAGCAGGATGGATAAGAGGAGGAGAGGAAACAAATGTAGTATAAAAGTAATGGTGAGAGGGATGGAGAGGAGAGGAAAGGAGAGAAGGAGAGGGGAGAGGAAAGGAGAGGAGGAGAGGAGAGAAGGAGAGAGGGATGGAGAGGAGAGGAGTGGAGAGAGGGATGAGAGGAGGAGAAAGAAGAGAAGGAGACAGGGATGGAGAGAAGAGGAAAGGAGAGAGGAGAGGAATGGGGAGAGGGATGGAGAGGAAAGGAAAGGGGAGAGGGATGGAGAGGAGAGAGCAAAGGAAAGGAAAGGAAAGGAGAGGAGAGGAAAGGAAAGGGGAGAGGGGTGGAGAGGAGAGGAAAGGAGAGGAGAGGAAAGGAAAGGAGAGAGGGATGGAGAGGAGAGGAAAGGAGAGAGGAGAGGAACGGGGAGAGGGATGGAGAGGAGAGGAAAGGAGAGAGGAGAGGAAAGGAGAGGAGAGGAAAGGAAAGGAGAGAGGGATGGAGAGGAGAGGAGAGGAGAGGAGAGGAAAGGAAAGGAAAGGAGAGAGGGATGAGAGGAGAGGAAAGGAAAGGAGAGGAGAGAGGGATGGAGAGGAGAGGAAAGGAGAGGAGAGGAAAGGAGAGGAGAAGAAAGGAAAGGAGAGAGGGATGGAGAGGAGAGGAGAGGAGAGAGTGTTGGAAAGGAGAGAGGAATGGAGAGGAGAGGAAATGAGAGAGGGTTGGAGAGGAGAGAGGGATGGAGAGGAGAGAGGGATGGAGAGGAGAGGAAAGGAGAGGAGAGAGGGATGGGGAGGAGAGGAAAGGAGAGGAGAGAGGGATGGAGAGGAGAGGAAAGGAGAGGAGAGGAGAGGAGAGGAAAGGAGAGGAGAGGAAAGGAAAGGAGAGAGGGATGGAGAGGAGAGGAGAAGAGAGGAGAGGAGAGGAGAGAGTGTTGGAAAGGAGAGAGGAATGGAGAGGAGAGGAAATGAGAGAGGGTTGGAGAGGAGAGAGGGATGGAGAGGAGAGGAGAGAGGGTTGGAGAGGAGAGAGGGATGGAGATGAGAGGAGAGGAGGAGAGAGGGTTGGAGAGGAGAGGAGAGGAAAGGAGAGAGGGATGGAGAGGAGAGGAGAGAAGAGAAGGTGAGAGGCATGGAGAGGAGGGGGGTAGCTACAGGGCAGGTGATAGAGATGAACAGGAGGGATACTCATCTGGAGTGGAGAGAAATTATAGTATCCAGGCCTTCATAATGAATAGGTTCAGAGTCAGCCCCAACCCTAGGTTTGTACACCACCCACCCAGGACAGAGAGCACCCCTACCAGCCTGGAACAAGACATAAACAGATGCTGAACTGTCTCTTCTTCCCCTACAGAACAGACACTACCTCCCCACAGAACAGACACTACCTCCCCACAGAACAGACACTACCTCCCCACAGAACAGACACCTCCTCCCCACAGAACAGACACTACCTCCCCACAGAACAGACACTACCTCCCCACAGAACAGACACCTCCTCCCCACAGAACAGACACTACCTCCCCACAGAACAGACACCTCCTCCCCACAGAACAGACACTTCCTCCCCACAGAACAGACACTTCCTCCCTACAGAACAGACACCTCCTCCCCACAGAACCGACACTTCCTCCCTACAGAACAGACACCTTCTCCCTACAGAACAGACACCTCCTCCCCACAGAACAGACACTACCTCCCCACAGAACAGACACTACCTCCCCACAGAACAGACACCTCCTCCCCACAGAACAGACACTACCTCCCCACAGAACAGACACTACGTCCCCACAGAACAGACACCTCCTCCCCACAGAACAGACACTACCTCCCCACAGAACAGACACCTCCTCCCCACAGAACAGACACTTCCTCCCCACAGAACAGACACTTCCTCCCTACAGAACAGACACCTCCTCCCCACAGAACCGACACTTCCTCCCTACAGAACAGACACCTTCTCCCTACAGAACAGACACCTTCTCCCTACAGAACAGACACCTCCTCCCCACAGAACAGACACCTCCTCCCCACAGAACCGACACTTCCTCCCTACAGAACAGACACCTTCTCCCTACAGAACAGACACTACCTCCCCACAGAACAGACACCTCCTCCCCACAGAACAGACACCTCCTCCCCACAGAACCGTCACTTCCTCCCTACAGAACAGACACTTTCTCCCCACAGAACAGACACTCTCTCCCTACAGAACAGACACCTTCTCCCTACAGAACAGACACCTCCTCCCTACAGAACAGACACCTCCTCCCCACAGAACAGACACCTCCTCCTCACAGAACAGACACCTCCTCCCCACAGAACAGACACCTCCTCGCCACAGAACAGACACCCCCTCCCCACAGAACAGACAACTCCTCCCCACAGAACAGACAACTCCTCCCCACAGAACAGACACTTCCTCCCTACAGAACAGACACTTTCTCCCCACAGAACAGACACTCTCTCCCTACAGAACAGACACCTTCTCCCTACAGAACAGACACCTCCTCCCCACAGAACAGACACCTCCTCCTCACAGAACAGACACCTCCTCCCTACAGAACAGACACCTCCTCCCCACAGAACAGACACCTCCTCCCCACAGAACAGACACTACCTCCCCACAGAACAGACACTACCTCCCCACAGAACAGACACCTCCTCCCCACAGAACAGACACTTCCTCCCCACAGAACAGACACTTCCTCCCTACAGAACAGACACCTCCTCCCCACAGAACCGACACTTCCTCCCTACAGAACAGACACCTTCTCCCTACAGAACAGACACCTCCTCCCCACAGAACAGACACCTCCTCCCTACAGAACAGACACCTCCTCCCCACAGAACAGACACCTCCTCCCCACAGAACAGACACCTCCTCCTCACAGAACAGACACCTCCTCCCCACAGAACAGACACCTCCTCCCCACAGAACAGACACCTCCTCCCTACAGAACAGACACCTCCTCCCCACAGAACAGACACCTCCTCCCCACAGAACAGACACCTCCTCCCCACAGAACAGACACCTCCTCCCCACAGAACAGACACCTCCTCCCCACAGAACAGACACCTCCTCCCCACAGAACAGACACCTCCTCCCCACAGAACAGACACCTCCTCCCTACAGAACAGACACCTCAACAACAAATTCAAAAAATCAAAAATCAAGTCAAGCAGAAAACTTAAGAAAATTGACATCAATGACAAATGGTTTGATGAAGAATGCAAAAATCTAAGAAAGAAATTGAGAAACCTGTCCAACCAGAAACATAGAGACCCAGAAAACCTGAGTCCACGCCTTCGCTATGGTGAATCACTAAAACAATACAGAAATACACTACGGAAAAAGATGGAACAGCACGTCAGAAATCAGCTCAATGTAATTGAAGAATCTATAGAATCTAACCACTTCTATGAACATTGGAAAACACTAAACAAACAACAACATGAAGAGTTACAGTATCTATCCAAAACGGAGATGTGTGGATAAACCACTTCTCCATTCTGTTTGGCTCTATAACAAACAGCAAAAAACATATACATGATCAAATACAAATCTTAGGATCAACTGTTAAAGACTAGCAGAACCCACTGGATTCTCCAATTACATTGAATGAACTACAGGACAAAATACAAACCCTCCAACCCAAAAAGGCCTGTGGTGTTGATGGTTTCCTCAATGAAATGATGAAATATACGGACAACTAATTCCAATTGGCTATACTTAAACTCTTTAACATCATCCTTAGCTCTGTTACATTCCCCAGTATTTGGAACCAAGGACTTATCACCCCAATCCACAAAATTGGCCCACAGCAGCACCTAGATCTTCTGCACAGATTCTGTCAGACCTGGGCCCTGACAGACAATCTCAGGAAGACAACAATAATGGTGTTCCAAAAAAGGTCCAGTTGCCAGGACAACGTATACAAATTCCATCTAGACACCGTTGCCCTAGAGCACACAAAAAAACGATACAAACCTCGGCCTAAACATCAGCGCCACGGGAAACTTCCAAAAAGCTGTGAACGATCTGAGAGACCAGGCAAGAAGGGCCTTCTATGCCATGAAAAGGAACATAAAATTCGACATACCAATTAGGATCTGGCTAAAAAATACTTCTGGAACCCATTGCCCTTAATGGTTGTACCGGTACCCCCTGTATATAGCCTCCACATTGACTCTGTACCGGTACCCCTGTATATAGCCTCTACATTGACTCTGTACCGGTGCCCCCCTGTATATAGCCTCCACATTGACTCTGTACCGGTACCCCCCTGTATATAGCCTCCACATTGACTCTGTACCGTAACACCCTGTATATAGCCTCCACATTGACTCTGTACCGGTACCCCTGTATATAGCCTCCACATTGACTCTGTACCGTAATACCCTGTATATAGCCTCCACATTGACTCTGTACTGGTACCCCCTGTATATAGCCTCCACATTGACTCTGTACCGGTACCCCTGTATATAGCCTCCACATTGACTCTGTACCGTAACACCCTGTATATAGCCTCCACATTGACTCTGTACCGTAACACCCTGTATATAGCCTCCACATTGACTCTGTACCGTAACACCCTGTATATAGCCTCCACATTGACTCTGTACCGTAATACCCTGTATATAGCCTCCACATTGACTCTGTACCGTAATACCCTGTATATAGCCTCCACATTGACTCTGTACCGTAATACCCTGTATATAGCCTCCACATTGACTCTGTACCGGTACCCCCTGTATATAGCCTCCACATTGACTCTGTACCGTAATACCCTGTATATAGCCTCCACATTGACTCTGTACTGGTACCCCCTGTATATAGCCTCCACATTGACTCTGTACCGTAATACCCTGTATATAGCCTCCACATTGACTCTGTACCGTAATACCCTGTATATAGCCTCCACATTGACTCTGTACCGGTACCCCCTGTATATAGCCTCCACACTGACTCTGTACCGGTACCCCCTGTATATAGCCTCCACATTGACTCTGTACCGTAACACCCTGTATATAGCCTCCACATTGACTCTGTACCGTAACCCCTGTATATAGCCTCCACATTGACTCTGTACCGTAACACCCTGTATATAGCCTCCACATTGACTCTGTACCGGTACCCCCTGTATATAGCCTCCACATTGACTCTGTACCGGTACCCCTGTATATAGCCTCCACATTGACTCTGTACCGTAACACCCTGTATATAGCCTCCACATTGACTCTGCACTGGTACCCCCTGTATATAGCCTCCACATTGACTCTGTACCGGTACCCCCTGTATATAGCCTCCACATTAACTCTGTACCGGTACACCCTGTATATAGCCTCCACATTGACTCTGTACCGGTACCCCCTGTATATAGTCTCCACATTGACTCTGTACCGGTACCCCCTGTATATAGTCTCCACATTGACTCTGTACCGTAACACCCTGTATATAGCCTCCACAATGACTCTGTACCGTAACACCCTGTATATAGCCTCCACATTGACTCTGTACTGGTACCCCCTGTATATAGCCTCCACATTGACTCTGTACCGGTACCCCTGTATATAGCCTCCACATTGACTCTGTACTGGTACCCCCTGTATATAGCCTCCACATTGACTCTGTACCGGTACCCCTGTATATAGCCTCCACATTGACTCTGTACCGGTACCCCCTGTATATAGCCTCCACATTGACTCTGTACCGTAACACCCTGTATATAGACTCCACATTGACTCTGTACCGGTACCCCTGTATATAGCCTCCACATTGACTCTGTACTGGTACCCCCCTGTATATAGCCTCCACATTGACTCTGTACCGGTACCCCTGTATATAGCCTCCACATTGACTCTGTACCGGTACCCCCTGTATATAGCCTCCACATTGACTCTGTACTGGTACCCCCCTGTATATAGCCTCCACATTGACTCTGTACCGGTACCCCTGTATATAGCCTCCACATTGACTCTGTACCGGTACCCCCTGTATATAGCCTCCACATTGACTCTGTATCGTAACACCCTGTATATAGACTCCACATTGACTCTGTACCGGTACCTCCTGTATATACCCTCCACATTGACTCTGTACCGTAACACCCTGTATATAGTCTCCACATTGACTCTGTACCGGTACCCCCTGTATATAGCCTCCACATTGACTCTGTACCGTAATACCCTGTATATAGTCTCCACATTGACTCTGTACTGGTACCCCCTGTATATAGCCTCCACATTGACTCTGTACCGGTACCCCCCTGTATATAGCCTCCACATTGACTCTGTACCGGTACCCCCTGTATATAGCCTCCACACTGACTCTGTACCGTAACACCCTGTATATAGCCTCCACATTGACTCTGTACCGTAACACCCTGTATATAGCCTCCACATTGACTCTGTACAGACTCTTACCCTTAAAATTGAGAATATTAGAGACACATATTTTCCTCAGACTCCTAGAGAATTCTAAAACATATCCAAGTCTGATGAATGTCCATATCTATTTATCAATGTAAACATGTGTTTCCCATGCCAATAATGCCCATTGAGAGAGAATTGAGAGAGAGAGACTGATGCTGTATAGAGAGAGAGAGATACACTGATACTGTATAGAGAGAGAGATACACTGATACTGTACAGAGAGAGATATATACTGTATAGAGAGAGAGATATATACTGTATCGAGAGAGATAGATATACTGATACTGTATAGAGAGAGATAGATACTGTATAGAGAGAGATCGAGAAATAGATACTGTTTAGAGAGAGATAGATACTGTATAGAGAGTGATAGATATACTGATACTGTATATATAGAGAGATAGATACTGTATCGAGAGAGATATATATATACTGATACTGTATAGAGAGAGAGATAGATACTGTATAGAGAGAGATAGATAATGTATAGAGAGAGATAGAGAGAGATATATACTGTATAGAGAGAGATAGAGAGAGATAGATACTCTATAGAGAGAGATAGATATACTGATACTGTATAGATAGAGAGATAGATACTGTATCGAGAGAGATAGATATACTGATACTGTATAGAGAGAGAAATAGATACTGTATAGAGAGAGATAGATACTGTATAGAGAGAGATAGAGAGAGATAGATACTGTATATAGAGAGATGGAGAGAGATAGATACTGTATAGGGAGAGATAGAGAGAGATAGATACTGTATAGAGAGATATGGATATACTGATACTGTATAGAGAGAGAAATAGATACTGTATAGAGAGAGGTACTGATACTGTATAGAGAGAGAGATACACCAATACTGTATAGAGAGAGATATATACTGTATAGAGAGAGAGATATATACTGTATAGAGAGATATATATATTGATACTGTATAGAGAGAGAAATAGATACTGTATAGAGAGAGATATATACTGTATAGAGAGATATATATATTGATACTGTATAGAGAGATATATATATTGATACTGTATAGAGAGAGATACACTGATACTGTATAGAGAGAGATAGATACTGTATAGAGAGATATATACTGTATAGAGAGAGATAGATACTGTATAGAGAGAGAGAGAGATACTGTATAGAGAGAGATAGATAATGTATAGAGAGAGAGAGAGAGATACTGTATAGAGAGAGAGATACTGTATAGAGAGAGAGAGATAATTACTGTATAGAGAGAGAGAGATACACTGATACTGTATAGAGAGAGAGATACACTGATACTGTATAGAGAGAGAGATAGATACTGTATAGAGAGAGATATACTGTAGAGAGAGAGATACTGTATTGAGAGAGAGAGAGATACTGTATAAAGAGAGATAGCTACTGTATAGAGAGAGAGAGAGATACTGTATAGAGAGAGATAGATAATGTATAGAGAGAGAGAGATACTGTATAGAGAGAGAGAGATACTGTATAGAGAGAGAGAGATAGATACTGTATAGAGAGAGAGAGATACACTGATACTGTATAGAGAGAGAGAGATACACTGATACTGTATAGAGAGAGAGATAGATACTGTATAGAGAGAGATATACTGTATAGAGAGAGAGATACTGTATTGAGAGAGAGAGAGAGAGATACTGTATAGAGAGAGATAATTACTGTATAGAGAGAGAGAGAGATACTGTATAGAGAGAGATAGATACTGTATAGAGAGAGAGAGATACTGTATAGAGAGAGATAGATACTGTATAGAGAGAGAGATATACTGTATAGAGAGAGATAGTTACTGTATAGAGAGGGAGAGATACACTGATACTGTATAGAGAGAGAAAGGCGACGAAAGAGATTGGGAGAGGAAAGCTGGTGAGCGCCTCGGTAGTGGAACTTGGTGCAATGCAGACGGCATTGCCATGGAAACCGATGGTGAAAAACTCTCAGACGAGGCGGGGGATTTGAGAGGAAGGAAGAGATCACTGCAGATCACCACAGGAATCACTGCAGATCACCACAGGAATCACTGCAGATCACAACAGGAATCACTGCAGATCACCACAGGAATCACTGCAGATCACAACAGGAATCACCCTCTTCAAAACCCTTCCCCTTCTGGCACTCTCTCTGTGTGGATTTCAAGTTGGAACATGGTGGCCCTAAGTACTGGTAGACGTAGTTGTAGTAGAAGTAGTACTAGTAGACGTAGTACTAGTAGAAGTAGTACTACTAGACGTAGAAGTAGTACTAGTAGAATTCGTTGTAGTTGAAGTAGTACTAGTAAAAGTAGTACTAGTAGAAGTAGTACTAGTAGAAGTATTACTAGTAGAAGTAATTGTAGTTGTAGTTGAAGTAGTACTAGTAGATGTAGTACTAGCATAAGTAGTTGTAGTAGAAGTAGTACTAGTAGAAGTAGTTGTAGTAGAAGTAGTACTAGTAGAAGTAGTTGTAGTAGAGGTAGTACTAGTAGACATAGTATTAGTAGACAGAGTACTAGTAGAAGTAGTTGTAGTACTAGTAGACGTAGTACTAGTAGAATTAGTTGTAGGAGAAGTTGCACTAGTAAAATTAGTTGTAGTAGTACTACTAGACGTAGTACTAGTAGAAGTAGTTGAGGTAGAAGTAGTACTAGTAAACATAGTACTATTAGAATTAGTTGTAGTAGAGGTAGTACTAGTAGAATTAGTTGTAGTGAAGTAGTTGTAGTAGAGGTAGTACTAGTACACGTAGTACTAGTAGAAGTAGTTGTAGAACTAGTAGACGTTGTACTAGTAGAAGTAGTAGAAGTAGTACTAGTAGAAGTTGTTGTAGTAGAAGTAGTTGTAGTAAAAGTAGTACTAGTTGATGTAGTACTAGTATAAGTAGTTGTAGTAGAAGTAGTACTAGTTGATGTAGTTCTAGTAGAATATTTTGTAGTAGTAGAAGAAGTAGAAGTAGTACTAGTAGAAGTAGTTGTAGTACTAGTAGAAGTTGTTGTAGTAGAAGTAGTTGTAGGAGAAGTAGTACTAGTAGAAGTAGTTGTAGTTGTAGTAGAAGTAGTACTAGTAGATGTACTACTAGTAGAAGTAGTACTAGTAGAAGTAGTACTAGTAGATGTAGTACTAGTAGAAGTAATACTAGTTGAAGTAGGAGGAGTACTAGTAGAAGTAGTTGTAGTAGAAGTAGTACTACTAGAAGTAGTTGTAGAAGAACTAGTACTAGTAGAAGTAGTACTTGTAGATGTAGTTGTAGTAGAAGTATTACTTGTAGAAGTAGTACTTGTAGAAGTTGTACTTGTACAAGTAGTTGTAGTACTTGTACAAGTAGTTGTAGTAGAAGTAGTACTTGTAGAAGTATAATTAGTACTAGTAGAAGTAGTTGTAGTTGTAGTAGAAGTAGTACTAGTAGAAGTAGTACTTGTAGAAGTAGTACTAGTAGAAGCAGTACTAGTAGAAGTAGTTATGGCTCCCTGCTGTCTCAGGTGACCAACCAAGGGTTGTCATGGCAGCCGGGGGATTGGAGTTTGTCTGAGCATGTTGCTGGAGAGAGATATTCCTGGCTACAGGCTTATAATAGATATACAGCTGTCTCCTCTCCTCTCCTGCCCTCCCTCCACTCTATATACAGCTGATCATGTCTTGCTGTCTACTCTCCTCTCCTCTCCTGCCCTCCCTCCTCTCTCTTTACAGCTGATCATGTCCTGCTGTCTCCTCTCCTCTCCTGCCCTCCCTCCTCTCTCTATACAGCTGATCATGTCCTGCTGTCTCCACTCCTGCCCTCCCTCCTCTCTCTATACAGCTGGTCTCCTGCTGTCTCCTCTCCTGCCCTTCCTCCTGTCTCTATACAGCTGGTCTCCTGCTGTCTCCTCTCCTTTCCTTTCCTGCCCTCCCTCCTCTCTTTATACAACTGGTCTCCTGCTGTCTCCTCTCCTGCCCTCCCTCCTCTCTCTATAAAGCTGGTCTCCTGCTGTCTCCTCTCCTGCCCTCCCTCCTCTCTCTATACAGCTGGTCCCCTGCTGTCTCCTCTCCTTTCCTACCCTCCCTCCTCTCTCTATACAGCTGGTCCCCTGCTATCTCCTCTCCTTTCCTGCCCTCCCTCCTCTCTCTATACAGCTGGTCTCCTGCTGTCTCCTCTCCTGCCCTCCCTCCTCTCTCTATACAGCAGGTCTCCTGTTGTCTCCTCTCCTGCCCTCCCTCCTCTCTCTATACAGCAGGTCTCCTGTTGTCTCCTCTCCTGCCCTCCCTCCTCTCTCTATACAGCTGGTCTCCTGCTGTCTCCTCTCCTGCCCTCCCTCCTCTCTCTATACAGCAGGTCTCCTGTTGTCTCCTCTCCTGCCCTCCCTCCTCTCTCTATACAGCTTGTCTCCTGCTGTCTCCTCTCCTGCCCTCCCTCCTCTCTCTATACAGCAGGTCTCCTGTTGTCTCCTCTCCTGCCCTCCCTCCTCTCTCTATACAGCTGGTCTCCTGCTGTCTCCTCTCCTGCCCTCCCTCCGCTCTCTATACAGCTGGTCTCCTGCTGTCTCCTCTCCTCTCCTGCCCTCCCTCCTCTCTCTATACAGCTGGTCTCCTGCTGTCTCCTCTCCTGCCCTCCCTCCGCTCTCTATACAACTGGTCTCCTGCTGTCTCCTCTCCTCTCCTGCCCTCCCTCCTCTCTCTATACAGCAGGTCTCCTGTTGTCTCCTCTCCTGCCCTCCCTCCTCTCTCTATACAGCAGGTCTCCTGTTGTCTCCTCTCCTGCCCTCCCTCCTCTCTCTATACAGCTGGTCTCCTGCTGTCTCCTCTCCTGCCCTCCCTCCGCTCTCTATACAGCTGGTCTCCTGCTGTCTCCTCTCCTCTCCTGCCCTCCCTCCTCTCTCTATACAGCTGGTCTCCTGCTGTCTCCTCTCCTTTCCTGCCCTCCCTCCTTTCCATCTGTCTTTCTCTCGCTTGATCGTTAACTTTACTCTCTTATTTTTCCTTTCTTCTTTCTGTTTCCTCCAAACCATCTCTCTCTCTCTCTCTCTCTGTCTCTGTCTCTCTGTCTCTCTCTGTCTCTCTCTCTCTCTCTCTCTCTCTCTCTCTCTCTCTCTCTCTCTCTCTCTCTCTCTCTCTCTCTCTCTCTCTCTCTCTCTCTCTCTCTCTCTCTCTCTCTCTCTCTCTCTCTCTCTCTCTCTCTCTCTCTCTCTCTCTCTCTCTCTCTCTCTCTTCTCTCTCTCTCTCTCTGTCTATCTGTCTCTCTCTCTCTGTCTCTCTCTGTGTATCAATTCAATTCAATTCAAGGGCTTTAATGGCATGGGAAACATGGGTTACCATTGCCAAAGCAAGTGAGGTAGACAACATACAAAGTGAATATATAAAGTGAAAAACAACAAAAATTAACAGTAAACATTACACATACAGAAGTTTCAAAACAATAAAGACATTACAAATGTCATATTATATATATACAGTGTTTTAACAATGTACAAATGGTTAAAGGACACATGATAAAATAAATAAGCATAAATATGGGTTGTATTTACAATGGTGTGTGTTCTTCACTGGTTGCCCTTTTCTCGTGGCAACAGGTCCCATTTCACCCAGTAGATATGGGAGTTTATCAAAATTGGATTTGTTTTCGAATTCTTTGTGGATCTGTGTAATCTGAGGGAAATATGTCTCTCTAATATGGTCATACATTGTGCAGGAGGTTAGGAAGTGCAGCTCAGTTTCCACCTCATTTTGTGGGCAGTGAGCACATAGCCTGTATCTCTCTCTCTCTCTGTCTCCCTGTCTCTTCTCTGTCTCTCTCTGTCTGTCTCTGTCTCTTTCTCTGTCTCGGTCTATATCTGTCTCTATCTATCTCTCTCTTTCTTTCTCTATGTCTCTCTCTCTGTCTGTCTCTGTCTCTGTCTTGGTCTCTGTCTCTCCCTCTCTCTCTGTCTTTCTGTCTGTCTCTGTCTCTGTTTTTCTCTGTCTCTCTCTGTCTCTTTCTCTGTCTTGGTCTCGGTCTCTATATCTGTCTCTCTCTCTCTCTCTCTCTGTCTTTCTGTCTGTCTCTGTTTTTCTTTGTCTCTATCTTTCTCTGTCTCCTCCCCCCTCTCTCTTGTCATTGGATGTTGTTAAGGGCTGGTATCTGCTCATCACCATGGTGATGATGATGATGGCCTGGGTGTGATACTTAGACCATCTATAGTGATGCAACACTGATATAACAGACCTGGGACCTGTAGAATCACCAGTGGAACAGTTGGAGTCTATAGTGATGTAACACTGATATAACAGACCTGGGACCTGTAGAATCACCAGTGGAACAGTTGGAGTCTATAGTGATGCAACACTGATATAACAGACCTGGGACCTGTAGAATCACCAGTGGAACAGTTGGAGTCTATAGTGATGTAACACTGATATAACAGACCTGGGACCTGTAGAATCACCAGTGGAACAGTTGGAGTCTATAGTGATGTAACACTGATATAACAGACCTGGGACCTGTAGAATCACCAGTGGAACAGTTGGAGTCTATACATCGAACAGCCCCCGTGATATGCAGCTGTTCAGGGAAGCTAGAAACCATTATACACAGGCAGTTAGAAAAGCCAAGGCTAGCTTTTTCAAGCAGAAATTTGCTTCCTGCAACACTAACTCAAAAAAGTTCTGGGACACTGTAAAGTCCATGGAGAATAAGAACACCTCCTCCCAGCTGCCCACTGCACTGAAGATAGGAAACACTGTCACCACTGAGAAATCCACCATAATTGAGAATTTCAATAAGCATTTTTCTACGGCTGGCCATGCTTTCCACCTGGCTACTCCTACCCCGGTCAACAGCACTGCACCCCCCACAACAACTCGCCCAAGCCTTCCCCATTTCTCCTTCTCCCAAATCTGCTCAGCTGATGTTCTGAATGAGCTGCAAAATCTGGACCCCTACAAATCAGCCGGGCTAAACAATCTGGACCCTTTCTTTCTAAAATTATCTGCCAAAATTGTTGCCACCCCTATTACTAGCCTGTTCAACCTCTCTTTCGTGTCGTCTGAGATTCCCAAAGATTGGAAAGCAGCTGCGGTCATCCCCCTCTTCAAAGGGGGTGACACTCTTGACCCAAACTGCTACAGACCTATATCTATCCTACCATGCCTTTCTAAGGTCTTCGAAAGCCAAGTCAACAAACAGATTACCGACCATTTCGAATCTCACCATACCTTCTCTGCTATGCAATCTGGTTTCAGAGCTGGTCATGGGTGCACCTCAGCCACGCTCAAGGTCCTAAATGATATCTTAACCGCCATCGATAAGAAACATTACTGTGCAGCCGTATTCATTGATCTGGCCAAGGCTTTCGACTCTGTCAATCACCACATCCTCATCGGCAGACTCGACAGCCTTGGTTTCTCAAATGATTGCCTCGCCTGGTTCACCAACTACTTCTCTGATAGAGTTCAGTGTATCAAATCGGAGGGTCTGCTGTCCGGACCTCTGGCAGTCTCTATGGGGGTGCCACAGGGTTCAATTCTTGGACCGACTCTCTTCTCTGTATACATCAATGAGGTCGCTCTTGCTGCTGGTGAGTCTCTGATCCACCTCTACGCAGACAACACCATTCTGTATACTTCTGGCCCTTCTTTGGACACTGTGTTAACAACCCTCCAGGCAAGCTTCAATGCCATACAACTCTCCTTCCGTGGCCTCCAATTGCTCTTAAATGCAAGTAAAACTAAATGCATGCTCTTCAACCGATCGCTACCTGTACCTACCCGCCTGTCCAACATTACTACTCTGGACGGCTCTGACTTAGAATACGTGGACAACTACAAATACTTAGGTGTCTGGTTAGACTGTAAACTCTCCTTCCAGACCCATATCAAACATCTCCAATCCAAAGTTAAATCTAGAATTGGCTTCCTATTTCGCAACAAAGCATCCTTCACTCATGCTGCCAAACATACCCTTGTAAAACTGACCATCCTACCAATCCTCGACTTTGGCGATGTCATTTACAAAATAGCCTCCAATACCCTACTCAACAAATTGGATGCAGTCTATCACAGTGCAATCCGTTTTGTCACCAAAGCCCCATATACTACCCACCATTGCGACCTGTACGCTCTCGTTGGCTGGCCCTCGCTTCATACTCGTCGCCAAACCCACTGGCTCCATGTCATCTACAAGACCCTGCTAGGTAAAGTCCCCCCTTATCTCAGCTCGCTGGTCACCATTGCATCTCCCACCTGCAGCACACGCTCCAGCAGGTATATCTCTCTAGTCACCCCCAAAACCAATTATTTCTTTGGCCGCCTCTCCTTCCAGTTCTCTGCTGCCAATGACTGGAACGAACTACAAAAATCTCTGAAACTGGAAACACTTATCTCCCTCACTAGCTTTAAGCACCAACTGTTAGAGCAGCTCACAGATTACTGCACCTGTACATAGCCCACCTATAATTTAGCCCAAACAACTACCTCTTTCCCTACTGTATTTAATTAATTAATTTATTTTGCTCCTTTGCACCCCATTATTTTTATTTCTACTTTGCACATTCTTCCATTGCAAATCTACCATTCCAGTGTTTTACTTGCTATATTGTATTTACTTTGCCACCATGGCCTTTTTGCCTTTACCTCCCTTATCTCACCTCATTTGCTCACATCGTATATAGACTTGTTTATACTGTATTATTGACTGTATGTTTGTTTTACTCCATGTGTAACTCAGTGTCGTTGAATGTGTCGAACTGCTTTGCTTTATCTTGGCCAGGTCGCAATTGTAAATGAGAACTTGTTCTCAACTTGCCTACTTGGTTAAATAAAGGTGAAATATAATAAAATAAATAAATAGTGTCTCCCCCCTAGCTCCCCATACTCCAAATCACCAGGGTCCACTGTCTCCCCCCTAGCTCCCCATACTCCAAATCACCAGGGTCCACTGTCTCCCCCCTAGCTCCCCATACTCTATATCACCAGGGTCCACTGTCTCCCCCCTAGCTCCCCATACTCTAAATCACCAGGGTCCACTGTCTCCCCCCTAGCTCCCCATACTCTAAATCACCAGGGTCCACTGTCTCCCCCCTAGCTCCCCAAACTCTAAATCACCAGGGTCCACTGTCTCCCCCCTAGCTCCCCATACTCTAAATCACCAGGGTCCACTGTCTCCCCCCTAGCTCCCCATACTCTAAATCACCAGGGTCCACTGTCTCCCCCCTAGCTCCCCATACTCTAAATCACCAGGGTCCACTGTCTCCCCCCTAGCTCCCCATACTCTAAATCACCAGGGTCCACTGTCTCCCCCCTAGCTCCCCATACTCTAAATCACCAGGGTCCACTGTCTCCCCCCTAGCTCCCCATACTCTAAATCACCAGGGTCCACTGTCTCCCCCCTAGCTCCCCATACTCTAAATCACCAGGGTCCACTGTCTCCCCCCTAGCTCCCCATACTCTATATCACCAGGGTCCACTGTCTCCCCCCTAGCTCCCCATAGTCTATATCACCAGGGTCCACTGTCCCCCCCCTAGCTCCCCATACTCTAAATCTCACAGGGTCCACTGTCTCCCCCCTAGCTCCCCATACTCTAAATCACCAGGGTCCACTGTCTCCCCCTAGCTCCCCATACTCTAAATCACCAGGGTCCACTGTCTCCCCCCTAGCTCCCCATACTCTAAATCACCAGGGTCCACTGTCTCCCCCCTAGCTCCCCATACTCTAAATCACCAGGGTCCACTGTCTCCCCCCTAGCTCCCCATACTCTAAATCACCTGGGTCCACTGTCTCCCCCCTAGCTCCCCATACTCTAAATCACCAGGGTCCACTGTCTCCCCCCTAGCTCCCCAAACTCTAAATCACCAGGGTTCACTGTCTCCCCCCTAGACCTCCCACATACTAACTCCATTAATATCCCCACATTGATCGCTGTGTTTGTCTGCGTGTGTGTTTGTGTATGTGTGTGTGTGTGTGTTTGTGTACATGTGAGGAGATTAGTGTATTCTTTTCAGCAGAGAGCTAGCCGGGGAGATGCAGCAGAGAGCTAGCCGGGGAGATGCAGCAGAGAGCTAGCCGGGGAGATGCAGCAGAGAGCTAGCCGGGGAGATGCAGCCGAGAGCTAGCCGGGGAGATGCAGCAGAGAGCTAGCCGGGGAGATGCAGCAGAGAGCTAGCCGGGGAGATGCAGCAGAGAGCTAGCCGGGGAGATGCAGCAGAGAGCTAGCCGGGGAGATTTTCTCTTAACATAAACAGTTCCTCTTACACTCTTTCTTTGTTCCCTTCTTCATACATCCATCCTTTCCATTGCTGATTTACTATGGTGTGAGATTGAGGGACAGGGTGGAGAGAGAGATGGAGATAGAGAGTAAAGAGAGAGAGATTTGGTGAGAAAGAGAAGGAGAGAGTGTGAGAAACTAGTGTGAACGCTTGAGATTAGAGGACAGGCCTCTGGTGGAACTGATGAGAAACTAGTGTGAATGCTTGAGATTAGAGGACAGGCCTCTGGTGGAACTGATGGGAAACTAGTGTGAATGTTTTAGTGTAGAGGACAGGCCTGTTTTATGTGCTATATTTCTATGGTTCCTGTTCTTAATTTTAGTTTTTGCATGTTTTACTTTAAGTTTTGTACACCACCCTCAAACAGCTAAAAATACAATATTTTTGGTAATTGAAAATATATTTCACAGCGTTTTAGATGTTTCAATGATTATCTACATTCTCTATGCTTTATTTTGTCACAAAAACAGAAATATGAGGTTAACTATTCGTATTGTAGCAAACATGAAATGGCGGAGCGATTTCTGCATAGGGCACCTTGAAATCTTGACTCGTTGTTGTCAGATACACTACTTCGATACTAGATACAAGAAGTCTTCAGACAGGTCTTGAGCGGTCCTTTAAACCCCTAAACTTTAACCTCTAACCCCTGACCTCTGACATCTTATCTCCAGAAGAACGAGCGAAGAAGTTACGCAGTACGATCAGACGGAGCACGGAGACGGGCATCGCTGTGGAGATGAGAAACCGAGTCACGCGACAGGGTAGCAAGGAGTCCACCGACGGCAGCACCAACTCCAACAGCTCTGATGGAACGTACGTTACTAATACTATCACTATATTACCATCCATCTGTCATTATATTACCATCCATCTATCATTACATTACCATCCATCTATCATTATATTACCATCCATCTGTCATTACATTACCATCCATCCATTTATCATTATATTACCATCCATCTATCATTATATTACCATCCATCTGTCATTATATTACCATCCATCTATCATTATATTACCATCCATCTATCATTATATTACCATCCATCTATCATTATATTACCATCCATCTATCATTATATTACCATCCATCTATCATTACATTACCATCCATCTGTCATTACATTACCATCCATCTATCATTATATTACCATTCATCTATCACTATATTACCATTCATCTATCATTATATTACCATCCATCTATCATTATATTACCATCCATCTATCATTATATTACCATCCATCTATCATTATATTACCATCCATCTATCATTATATTACCATCCATCTATCATTATATTACCATCCATCTATCATTATATCACCATCCATCCATCTATCATTATATTACCATCTATCTATCATTATATTACCATTCATCTATCATTATATTACCATCCATCTATCATTATATTACCATCCATCTATCATTATATTACCATCCATCCATCTATCATTATATCACCATCCATCTATCATTATATTACCATCCATCTATCATTATATTACCATCCATCTATCATTACATTACCATCCATCTGTCATTACATTACCATCCATCTATCATTATATTACCATTCATCTATCACTATATTACCATTCATCTATCATTATATTACCATCCATCTATCATTATATTACCATCCATCTATCATTATATTACCATCCATCTATCATTATATTACCATCCATCTATCATTATATTACCATCCATCTATCATTATATTACCATCCATCTATCATTATATCACCATCCATCCATCTATCATTATATTACCATCTATCTATCATTATATTACCATTCATCTATCATTATATTACCATTCATCTATCATTATATTACCATCCATCTATCATTATATTACCATCCATCTATCATTATATTACCATCCATCCATCTATCATTATATCACCATCCATCTATCATTATATTACCATCCATCTATCATTATATTACCATCCATCCATCTATCATTATATTACCATCCATCCATCTATCATTATATTACCTTCCATCCATCTATCATTATATTACCATCCATCTATCATTATATTACCATACATCCATCCATCTATCATTATAATACCATCCATCCATCTATCATTATATTACCATCCATCCATCTATCATTATGTTTCCATCCATCTGTCCATCCAGCACCAACTCTGACAGCTTTGACAGAATGTATGTTATAAACTAATGCTACCTTAGTTCTAGACAATACTAAATAATACTAAATATGCCAGGTTTCCACCCACGGCTGCATCAACTCCAACAACGCAGACATAACTTATGTTACTCATATATTACTAGTTCTGTAACTGTTGTACGAGAGCGTTGTTCTGCCTGTTCTCAACGGCCCACCTCTCCACTGCTGGACCTATGGCCATGTTGTAGCCCTCACTGTCTCCTGCTACATGTCATTAATTAAACCACCATCTAACCACTTGTTCATTCTCTCCCTCTCTAGGTTTATCTTCCCCCCTACTCGTATGGGTCCTGAGAGCCAGTTTAGTGACTTCCTGGATGGACTAGGCCCCGCCCAGATCGTAGGCCGACAGACACTAGCCACTCCCTCCATGGGTAAATCAGATCATTGGAGTTTCTATATAATTATGTGTATATATATATATATAATATGCAATTATGCAGTGTTTTCGGAAAGTCTTCAGACCCCTTGAGTTTTTCCACATTTTATTTTCATACATTTTATTCTAAAATATAATTCCCTCATCAATCTACTCACAATACCCCAAAATGACAAAGCAAAAACATTTTTTTATTTATTTTTGCTTATTTATTACCAATAAATAAACTGATATCATATTTACATAAGTATTCAGACACTTTACTCAGTACTTTGTCGAAGCATCTTTGGCATCGATTACTAGCTCGAGACTTCTTTGGTATGACGCTACAAGCTTGGCACACCTGTATTTGGAGAGTTTCTCCCATTCTTCTCTGCAGATCCTCTCAAGCTCTGTCAGGTTGGATGGGGATCGTCGCTGCACAGCTATTTTCAGGTTTCTCCAGAGATGTTCAATCAGGTTCAAGTCCGGGCTCTGGCTGGGCCACAAGGACATTCAGAGACTTGTCCTGAAACCACTCCTGCGTTGTCTTGGCTGTGTGCTTAGGGTTGTTGTCCTGTTGGAAGGTGAACTTTCACCCCAGTCTGAGGTGCTGAGCACTCTGGAGCAGGTTTTCATCAAGGATCTCTCTGTACTTTGCTCCGTTCATCTTTCCCTCCATCCGGACTAGTCTCCCAGTACCTGCCGCTGAAAAACATCCCCACAGCATGATGCTGCCACCACCAGGCTTCACCGTAGAGATGGTGCCACGTTTCCTCCAGACTTGACTCTTGGCATTCAGGCCATAGGGTACAATATTTGTTTCATCAGACCAGAGAATCTTGTTTCTCATTTACTGAGTGTCCTTTAGGTGCCTTTTGGCAAACTCCAAGCCGGCTGTCATGTGACTTTTATTAAAGAGTTGTTTCCGTCTGGCCACTCTACCACAAAGTCCTGATTGGTGGACAACCATCTGCAGAGATGGTTGTCATTCTGAAAAGTTCTCCCATCACCACAGAGGAACTCTCCCTGACCGACGCCCTTCTTCCCCGTTTGCTCAGTTTGGCCGGACGGCCAGCTCTAGAAAGAGCCATGGTGGTTCCAAACTTCTTCCATTTAAGAATGATGGAGACCCCTGTGTTCTTGGGGATCTTCAATGCTGCAAAAAAATGTTTTGGTACCCTTCCCCAGATCCAAATCATGTCCAAACAATTGTTTTTACCACAGGTGGACTCCAGTCAAGTTGTAGAAACATCTCAATTTCGAGTCTCGTTGTGTTTAGCAGTTGATGTTACTCTTCAATAACACAGAACCCAAAGCAAATCAGGGGGAGAAAAATATATATATTCAAAGATAACAAATCATAGATGTTATACTGAGAGGTAGATGTTTATTCTCCCCTGTCCTCAGTGATTCTCTCCACAGAACAAAGGCAGAGCATGTAGATTTACAACCCAACACTAGCCTGTGGTTGACCATTTCGAATTCCTTGCAATAAAACTGGGCCAATGGCCAAATAACAAGTATCCTGTTTCAGGCTCAATGCCTAAACACATTCCTTCCATGTCTCTGACCCATTGATCGTTAATTCCCTATTACAGAAAAAACACTTTTTCCATTGATCGTTAATTCCCTCTCGACCTCTCGTCCTCTGCTTCGCGTATTATTTTAAAATATTCATACAATAGCGAAGGGTTTTGAATACTTACGAAAATAAGGTATTTCTGTGTAAAACAAATATATATGGGGTATTGTGTTCACTAATTGAATAAATGTTATCCATTTTAGAATAAGGCTGTAACGTAACAAAATGTGGAACAAGTCAAGGGCTCCTCCCTCTTCAGTGTTTGCTGATCTAAATATACCAGATAGTGTATGAATAGGAGGATGGCTCTACATTAGATACCAGATGGTGTATGAATAGGGGGATGGCTCTACATTAGATACCAGATGGTGTATGAATAGGAGGATGGCTCTACATTAGATACCAGATGGTTTATGAATAGGAGGATGGCTCTACATTAGATACCAGATGGTGTATGAATAGGAGGATGGCTCTACATTAGATACCAGATGGTGTATGAATAGGAGGATGGCTCTACATTAGATACCAGATGGTGTATGAATAGGAGGATGGCTCTACATTAGATGCCAGATGGTGTATGAATAGGGGGATGGCTCTACATTAGATGCCAGATGGTGTATGAATAGGAGGATGGCTCTACATTAAATGCCAGATGGTGTATGAATAGGAGGATGGCTCTACATTAGATACCAGATGGTGTATGAATAGGAGGATGGCTCTACATTAGATACCAGACTGTGTATGAATAGGGGGATGGCTCTACATTAGATACCAGACTGTGTATGAATAGGGGGATGGCTCTACATTAGATACCAGACTGTGTATGAATAGGGGGATGGCTCTACATTAGATACCAGATGGTGTATGAATAGGGGGATGGCTCTACATTAGATACCAGATGGTGTATGAATAGGGGGATTACTCTACATTAGATACCAGATGGTGTATGAATAGGGGGATGGCTCATCATTAAATACCAGATGGTGTATGAATAGGAGGATGGCTCTACATTAGATACCAGACTGTGTATGAATAGGAGGATGGCTCTACATTAGATACCAGATGGTGTATGAATAGGAGGATGGCTCTACATTAGATGCCAGATGGTGTATGAATAGGGGGATGGCTCTACATTAGATGCCAGATGGTGTATGAATAGGAGGATGGCTCTACATTAGATAACAGATGGTGTATGAATAGGAGGATGGCTCTACATTAGATGCCAGACTGTGTATGAATAGGAGGATGGCTCTACATTAGATACCAGATGGTGTATGAATAGGAGGATGGCTCTACATTAGAAACCAGACTGTGTATGAATAGGAGGATGGCTCTACATTAGATACCAGATGGTGTATGAATAGGAGGATGGCTCTACATTAGATACCAGATGGTGTATGAATAGGAGGATGGCTCTACATTAGATACCAGATGGTGTATGAATAGGGGGATGGCTCTACATTAGATACCAGATGGTGTATGAATAGGAGGATGGCTCTACATTAGATACCAGATGGTGTATGAATAGGATGGCTCTACATTAGATGCCAGATGGTGTGAGAAAAAGGGGGATGGCTCTACATTAGATGCCAGATGGTGTATGAATAGGGGGATGGCTCTACATTAGATGCCAGATGGTGTGAGAAAAAGGGGGATGGCTCTACATTAGATACCAGATGGTGTATGAATAGGGGGATGGCTCTACATTAGATACCAGATGGTGTATGAATAGGGGGATGACTCTACATTAGATACCAGATGGTGTATGAATAGGAGGATGGCTCTACATTAGATACCAGATGGTGTATGAATAGGAGGATGGCTCTACATTAGATACCAGATGGTGTATGAATAGGGGGATGGCTCTACATTAGATGTCAGATGGTGTATGAATAGGAGGATGGCTCTACATTAGATACCAGATGGTGTATGAATAGGATGGCTCTACATTAGATGCCAGATGGTGTGAGAAAAAGGGGGATGGCTCTACATTAGATGCCAGATGGTGTATGAATAGGGGGATGGCTCTACATTAGATGCAAGATGGTGTGAGAAAAAGGGGGATGGCTCTACATTAGATACCAGATGGTGTATGAATAGGGGGATTGCTCTACATTAGATACCAGATGGTGTATGAATAGGGGGATGGCTCTACATTAGATACCAGATGGTGTATGAATAGGGGGATGGCTCTACATTAGATACCAGATGGTGTATGAATAGGGGGATGGCTCTACATTAGATACCAGATGGTGTATGAATAGGGGGATGGCTCTACATTAGATACCAGACTGTGTATGAATAGGAGGATGGCTCTACATTAGATACCAGATGGTGTATGAATAGGAGGATGGCTCTACATTAGATACCAGATGGTGTATGAATAGGAGGATGGCTCTACATTAGATACCAGATGGTGTATGAATAGGAGGATGGCTCTACATTAGATACCAGATGGTGTATGAATAGGGGGATGGCTCTACATTAGATACCAGATGGTGTATGAATAGGAGGATGGCTCTACATTAGATACCAGATGGTGTATGAATAGGGGGATGGCTCTACATTAGATACCAGATGGTGTATGAATAGGGGGATGGCTCTACATTAGATACCAGATGGTGTATGAATAGGGGGATGGCTCTACATTAGATACCAGATGGTGTATGAATAGGGGGATGGCTCTACATTAGATACCAGATGGTGTATGAATAGGAGGATGGCTCTACATTAGATACCAGATGGTGTATGAATAGGGGGATGGCTCTACATTAGATGCCAGATGGTGTATGAATAGGAGGATGGCTCTACATTAGATACCAGATGGTGTATGAATAGGGGGATGGCTCTACATTAGATACCAGATGGTGTATGAATAGGAGGATGGCTCTACATTAGATACCAGATGGTGTATGAATAGGGGTATGGCTCTACATTAGATGCCAGATGGTGTATGAATAGGGGGATGGCTCTACATTAGATACCAGATGGTGTATGAATAGGGGGATGGCTCTACATTAGATGCCAGATGGTGTATGAATAGGGGGATGGCTCTACATTAGATACCAGATGGTGTATGAATAGGGGGATGGCTCTACATTAGATGCCAGATGGTGTATGAATAGGGGGATGGCTCTACATTAGATACCAGACTGTGTATGAATAGGGGGATGGCTCTACATTAGATACCAGATGGTGTATGAATAGGAGGATGGCTCTACATTAGATACCAGATGGTGTATGAATAGGAGGATGGCTCTACATTAGATACCAGATGGTGTATGAATAGGAGGATGGCTCTACATTAGATACCAGATGGTGTATGAATAGGGGGATGGCTCTACATTAGATACCAGATGGTGTATAAATAGGAGGATGGCTCTACATTAGATACCAGATGGTGTATGAATAGGAGGATGGCTCTACATTAGATACCAGATGGTGTATGAATAGGGGGATGGCTCTACATTAGATACCAGATGGTGTATGAATAGGGGGATGGCTCTACATTAGATACCAGATGGTGTATGAATAGGAGGATGGCTCTACATTAGATACCAGATGGTGTATGAATAGGGGGATGGCTCTACATTAGATACCAGATGGTGTATGAATAGGGGGATGGCTCCGCATATCCTTCCAATGTGTTTTTTTTCTTCTTTTTCTTTTATGAGCTAAAAATAAATTATGAGAATTCTATGCCACAATCACTTGGTAAAAAATCATTGTGAGGACAGTGGAACAGACGTTATAACAGACTGGAAGCGTTCTGTCTCTCCCTGCTGGTCAACACTGGTACTGCAAGTTGAAACAACAGTGATCAGATATACTGTAATAGAGGCAGAATGTGACCTGATCTGACCTGGAAAAGGGTCTCAGTTCTGGACTATAACTAGGCCCAGAGCTTCTCCTGGCCAGGTTACATGTCAAATCATCTGCCCCTAAACGTGAAGAGTGTGTGTAGCAAGTGTGTATAACAAGTGTGTGTTTTCCTCCTGTAGGTGACGTCCATGTGGGTATGGTGGACAGAGGAGGCCAGCTAGAGGTGGAGATCAACCAGGCCAGAGGACTGACCCCTAAACCAGGGTCAAAGAACATCCCAGGTACAATACATAACTACAGAACTTTATTGTTCATCCCAGGTACAATACAAACCTACCAAACTTTATTGTTCATCCCAGGTACAATACAAACCTACCCAACTTTATTGTTTGTCCCAGGTACAATACAAACCTACCCAACTTTATTGTTCATCCCAGGTAGAATACAAACCTACCCAACTTTATTGTTCATCCCAGGTACAATACAAACGTACCCAACTTTGTTGTTTATCCCAGGTACAATACAAACCTACCCAACTTTATTGTTCATCCCAGGTACAATACAAACCTACCCAACTTTATTGTTCATCCCAGGTACAATACAAACCTACCCAACTTTATTGTTCATCCCAGGTACAATACAAACCTAACCAACTTTATTGTTCATCCCAGGTACAATACAAACCTACCCAACTTTATTGTTCATCCCAGGTACAATACAAACCTAACCAACTTTATTGTTCATCCCAGGTACAATACAAACCTACCCAACTTTATTGTTTGTCCCAGGTACAATACAAACCTACCCAACTTTATTGTTCATCCCAGGTACAATACAAACCTACCCAACTTTATTGTTCATCCCAGGTACAATACAAACGTACCCAACTTTATTGTTTATCCCAGGTACAATACAAACCTACCCAACTTTATTGTTTGTCCCAGGTACAATACAAACCTACCCAACTTTATTGTTCATCCCAGGTACAATACAAACCTACCCAACTTTATTGTTCATCCCAGGTACAATACAAACCTATGTACCTTTGTTGTTCATTTATTAATCCCAGGTCAAATCAAATAAAATGCTGTTAGTCACATACGCATATTTAGTATGTGTTATTGCGAGTGTATTGAAATGCTTGTGTTCCTAGCTCCAACAGTGCAGTAGTATCTAACAATACACAACAATACACACAAATCTAAAAGTCAAAGAATGCAATTAAGAAATATATAAATATTAGATTGAGCAATGTCGGAGTGGCATTGACTAAACTACAGTAGAATAGAATACAGTATATACATATGAGATGAGTACAGCAGTATGTAAACATTATTAAAGTGACTAGTGTTCCATTATTAAAGTGACCAGTGATTCCAAGTCTGTATATAGGGCAGCAGCCTCTAAGGTGCAGGGTTGCGTAATCGGGTGGTAGCCGGCTAGTGATGGATATATAACAGTCTGATGGCCCTGAGATAGAAGTTGTTTTTCAGTCTCTGTCCAAGCCTTGATGCACCAGTACTGACCTCTCCTTCTGGATGATAGCGGGGTGAACAGGCCGTTACTCGGGTGGTTGATGTGCTTGATTATTTTTTGGGCCTTACTGTGACATTGGGTGCTGTAGGTGTTCATGCCCTCAGACGAACCATCAAACAGGCAAAGCGTCAATACAGAACTAAGATTGAATCTTATTATACAGGCTCTGACGCTCGTCGGCTACAAAGAAAAACCTAGCCGTGAGCTGCCCAGTGACGCAAGCCTACCAGATGGGCTAAATGCATTTTATGCTCGCTTCTAGGCAGAAAACACTGAAGCATGCATGAGAGAACCAGCTGTTCTGGACGGCTGTGTGATTGCGCTTTCCGTAGCCGATGTGAGCAAGACCTTTAAACAGGTCAATATTCACAAGGCCGTGGGGCCAGACGGATTACCAGGACGTGTACTCAGAGCATGCACGGACCAACTGGCAAGTGTCTTCACTGACATTTTCAACTTCTCCCTGTCCAAGTCTGTAATACCTAACACCATCATCCCTAGACCCACTCCAATTCACATACCACCCCAACTGATTCACAGATGATGCAATCTCAATTGCACACCTATGTGAGAATGCTATTAATTTACTACAGCTCCGCGTTCAACAACATAGTGCCCACAAAGCTCAATACTAAGCTAAGGACCCTGGGACTAAACACCTCCCTCTGCAACTGGATCCTGAACTTCCTGACGGGCCGACCCCAGGTGGTAAGGGTAGGCAACAACACATCTGCCACTCTGATACTGAACACGCCTCAGGGGTGCTTGCTTAGTCCCCTCCTGTACTCCTTGTTCACCCACGACTGCGTGGCCAAGAACGACTCCAACACCATAATTAAGTTTGCCGATGACACATCGGCAGTAGGCTTGATCACCGACAACAACGAGACAGCCCTTGTAGGGTTTCCCCCTCAGTTTCCCCCTCAGGAGACTAAAAAGATTTGGCATGGGTCCCGATCCTCAAAGTTCTACAGCCGCACCATCGAGAGTATCCTGCTTCACCGCCTGGTACGGCAACCGCTCGGCATCCGACCGTAAGGAGCTACAGAAGGTAGTGCATACAGCCCAGTACATCACTGGGGCCAAGCTTCCTGCCTTCCAGGACATATATACTAGGCAGTGTCAGAGGAAGGCCCAAAAAATTGTCAAAGACTCCAGTGACCCAAGTCGATACAAGGCGGTACCAGAGCACCGAGTCTAGGTCCAAAAGGCTCCTTCACTTCTTTGGGACTGGGGGGTAGTATTGAGTAGCTTGGATAAAAAGGTGCCCAGAGTAAACTGCCTGCTACTTAGTCCTAAAAGCTATAATATGCATATAATAAGTACATTTGGATAGAAAACACTCTGAAGTTTCTAAAACTGTTTGAATTATGTCTGTGAGTATAACAGAAGTCGTATGGCAGGCAAAACCCTGAGAAAGAATCCAACCAGGAAGTGGGAAATCTGAGGTTAAAAGTTTTTCAAGTCATTGCCTATCGAATATACAGTGTCTAGAGGGTCATATTGCACTTCCTAAGGCTTCCATTAGATGTCACCAGTCTTTAGAACCTTGTTTGATGCTTCTACTGTGAAGGAGGGGGGAATGGGAGCTGAATGAGTCAGAGGTCTGCCAGAGTGGCATGAGCTGATCACACTCTCTCACGTGAGAGCGACCTGCGTTCCATCGCATTTCTACAGACAAAGGAATTCTCTGGTTGAAACATTATTGAAGATTTATGTTAAAAACATCCTAAAGATTGATTCTATACTTAGTTTGACATGTTTCGTCTGAACTTTCGCCTGGACTTGCCCGCCAGGGAGGAGGAGGTATTTGGACATAAATGATGGACTTTATTGAACAAATCAAAAAAAAATTGTGGACCTGGGATTCCTGGGAGTGCATTCTGATGAAGACCAGCAAAGGTAAGTGAATATTTATAATGCTATTTCTGACTTCTGTTGACTCCACAACATGGCGGATATCTGTATGGCTTGTTTTGTTGTCTGAGCGCTGTACTCAGATTATTGCATGGTGTGCTTTTTCGGTAAAGCTTTTTTGAAATCTGACACAGCGGTTGCATTAAGGAGAAGTGGATCTAAAATTCCATGCATAACAGTTGTATCTTTTATCAGTGTTTATCATGAGTATTTCTGTAAATTGATGTGGCTCTCTGCAAAATCACCGGATGTTTTGGAACTACTGAATTTGGCGTCAATGTAAACTGAGATTTTTGGATATAAATATGAACTTTACCGAACAAAACATACATGTATTGTGTAACATTAAGTCCTACGAGTGTCATCTGATGAAGATCATCATATGTTAGTGATTAATTGTATCTCTATTTCTGTTTTTTGTGACTCCTCTCTTTGGCTGGAAAAATGGCTGTGTTTTTCTGTGACTAGGTACTGACCTAACATAATCGTTTGGTGTGCTTTCATCATAACACCTTTTTGAAATTGGACACTGTGGCTGGATTTACAACAAGTTTATCTTTTAAAATGCCCTTTCACTCAGAATTTAAATAACTGTATTGTTCATTTCCTGCAGCAACCTATGTAAAGGTGTATGTGTTGGAGAATGGAGCATGTCTGGCTAAGAAGAAGACCAGAGTGGTGAAGAAGACTCTAGACCCCTCCTACCAACAGGCCCTGCTGTTTGAAGAGAGTCCTCAGGCCAAAGTCCTACAGGTAAATACCTAGCTATATCTAGAAATATTGAAGTGGTAGAAATAGGATTTGTGGTCCCAGAAACCCATATGTTCGCCTTTGTGGTTCCAGAACCCCAAATATTTGTCTTTGTGGTTCCAGAACACCATATGTTTGTCTCTGTGGTTCCAGAACCCCATATGTTCATCTTTGTGGTTCCAGAATCCCATATGTTCGTCTTTGTGATTCCAGAACCCCAAATGTCCGTCTTTGTGGTTCCAGAACCCCATATGTTCGTCTTTGTGGTTCCTGAACCCCATATGTTCGTCTTTGTGGTTCCAGAACCCCATATGTTCGTCTGGCATGGCCGGAGAGTGAAAATACATTTTTTCTTCACCAAATGTCGTATTTATTGACTTAATTTTATTGCATCTCTAGCAGCGATATCATTTTTGGGATGGTTAGCTAATCAAAGCATTGACTTAATTTCCCGTCCCCCTTCTCTCTCTCCTCCCCCCTCTCTCTCTCTCTCTCTCTCTCTCTCTCTCTCTCCTCCCCTCTCTCTCTCTCCCCACCTCTCTCATCCTCCCTCCCCTCCCCTTCTCTCTCTTTCTCTCCTCTCTCTCTCTCCCCACCTCTCTCATCCTCCCTCCCCTTCTCTCTCTCTCTCTCTCTCTCTCCCTCCCCCCCTCTCTCTCTCTCTCTCTCTCTCTCTCCCCCCTCTCTCTCTCTCTCTCCCCCCCCCCCTCTCTCTCCCAGGTGATTGTGTGGGGTGACTATGGGAGGATGGACCACAAGTGTTTCATGGGCATGGCTCAGATCATGCTGGATGAGTTGGACCTTGGTGCCACGGTGAGCGGATGGTACAAGCTGTTCCCCACCTCGTCTCTGGCTGACCCCAGCATCGGACCCCTCACACGGCAACTGTCCCAGTCCTCACTGGAGAGTTGTGCCACCAGCCCCTCCTGTACCTAGACAGAGAGAACTATATACTCACACTCACACTCACACTCACACACACTACCACCAGCCCCTCCTGTACCTAGACAGGGAGAACTATATACTCACACTCACACTCACACTCACACACACACACACACACACACACACACACACACACACACACACACACACACACACACACACACACACACACACACACACATCATGCAGATGTGTTTTACACGCAGAAACGCAGTCAGACGTGTTTACATACAGGCTTCTGCATACACACGTGCCCATCCATAAACCCCTGCAACACACACACACACTCTCCAACACGCTGATCCTCAGATCCATCCCCATAACTATGTCAGATAACATGATTTACCAGAGCATAGCATTATAGTAGCGTTACTTACTGCCCAATATCCCTGTCCCCTTCCCCCTTCCCCCTTCCCCCTACCCCCTGTCCCCTGCCCCTGCCCCTGCCCCTTCCCCCTTCCCCCTACCCCCTGTCCCCTGCCCCTGCCCCCTGCCCCCTTCCCCCTACCCCCTGTCCCCTGCCCCTGTCCCCTGCCCCATCTCAGAATCCCTGTCCCCTGCCCCATCTCAGAATCCCTGTCCCCTGCCCCATCTCAGAATCCCTGCCTCCTGCCCCATCTCAGAATCCCTGCCTCCTGCCCCATCTCAGAATCCCTGCCTCCTGCTCCATCTCAGAATCCCTGTCCCCTGCCCCATCTCAGAATCCCTGCCTCCTGCCCCATCTCAGAATCCCTGCCTCCTGCCCCATCTCAGAATCCCTGTCCCCTGCCCCATCTCAGAATCCCTGCCTCCTGCCCCATCTCAGAATCACTGCCTCCTGCCCCATCTCAGAATCACTGCCTCCTGCCCCATCTCAGAATCCCTGCCTCCTGCCCCATCTCAGAATCCCTGTCCCCTGCCCCATCTCAGAATCCCTGCCTCCTGCCCCATCTCAGAATCCCTGCCTCCTGCCCCATCTCAGAATCCCTGCCTCCTGCCCCATCTCAGAATCACTGCCTCCTGCCCCATCTCAGAATCCCTGCCTCCTGCCCCATCTCAGAATCCCTGCCTCCTGCCCCATCTCAGAATCACTGCCTCCTGCCCCATCTCAGAATCCCTGCCTCCTGCCCCATCTCAGAATCCCTGCCTCCTGCCCCATCTCAGAATCCCTGTCCCATCTCAGAATCCCTGCCCCCATCTCTGAATCCCAGGGTGGTTGAGTGATTGCCCCGTTCCACATTCCCCGATCCCAGAATTCCAAGCTTGCATCCCAAATGGAACTCTATTCACTATATAGTGCACTACTTTGACCAGATCCTGGCAAAAGTGGTTCACTATTAAGGCAATAGGGAGCCATTTTGGGACCCAGGTCAAGGCACTACTTCTCATCCCAGGGTCAGGTCATTCCTGAAAACAGTTTTTAAACTCTATGCCAAACTAAGAAGAAAAACAACTTTATTTTTCAAAACCAAAGCAATTTTTATTGTTACTATCAGTCGTGCTAGTTATACAGTATATACGTCTGGATATGTAGCAGAGTCTATGACTTAGATATAATGCAAAAAATATTATATATTTTAAACACACACACACACACACACACACACATACACACACACAAGCTGGGGAGGAGAGAGACGGCTCACATTATGAAGAAAAATCAACAGGCTTTTTGGATGTTTACATAATCACTATTATGTGAGGTAGCAGCGCTAATCTTCTCATTTCCACAAGCCAGAGTTAATAAGTATATAGATATTAGATAATATAGATTATAATATGTAGATATGTGTGTTCACGTGTGTATCGGTTGCATCCCACACGTTTGCTTGCATCTCTTATTGAGACATTTTAAAGTGCTATTTTTAGCTTGCCCTTTAAGATTCTAATCAGATATATAGATGGTAATTTATTTATTTAGCTAATCAGACACTGTCTGAAGAACATGAGGAACGTAACACTCTACACTGAGTTTAGGGAGATGGAGGGGCATCGTTTCCACGGAGAACAAAGTCCCAACCTACCAGCATCCCTCGTCAACAAGCTGCATTGTGGGACACAAGAGGACCAACTGACAAACTGAACACTCACAGGAATGGACCTCAAACGTTCCTCAAGACAGTTCAACACAAAGGCTTCTGGGTAGTCTGGGCTGTAGTCGTCGTTCATTGTAGACCCTGTTAGTGCAATCCCACAAAGGACTTCGTATCCCAGAGGTGATACTGTATGCTTCTGCCCCACTGTACAGACTAGAACCTTTTGGATCAACTTCCTCTTCATTTCCTGTCTGAAGTTTTTGTCTACACTTCCTGCTTTTGACCGAAAGTAGGAGGTGGGAAACATTGGTGAGAAAGAAGTCTTTCTGATGTCTGTGGTGAGATCTCCCACCCTAGACAGACACCCACCCACACACACACACACACACACACTCACACAGAACACACACACACACAGAACACACACACACACACACACAGAACACACACACACAGAACACACACACACAGAACACACACACACACACACACACAGAACACACACACACACACACACACACACACACACACACACACACAGAACACACACACACACAGAACACACACACACACACAGAGAACACACACACACACACACACACACACGGATGCCCCCCAGACACATAGGACTAAGTCTTATGATTGGGTAATATTGGCCACCTGTGTGAACTTTACCCTTTAACTCCTGAGGTTGTGTGGTGAGGTCACTGCTCTCTCTCAGCAATGTAAACTCCAGCAGCACAGATATATTGTATCTTCAATTACCTTTAACAACCAGTAGATGGCGTCTGATTCGTTCCTGTACAACCAGTAGATGGCGTCTGATTCGTTCCTGTACAACCAGTAGGTGACGTCTGATTCGTTCCCGTACAACCAGTAGGTGGCGTCTGATTCGTTCCTGTACAACCAGTAGGTGACGTCTGATTCGTTCCTGTACGTGTTCAAACTCAAAAAACATATTGTCATCTTGTTTACTGATATTGTATCTTGGACATTTCTCCTGATCACCAGTTTTGCATATCATCGTGGATCTAATCTGGACACATTGGTCAGGTCTCTTAGATTACTTCTTAAATCTCTCTAATCAGTTAGGGACTGATTCCGATGAATTAATTTATATTTTTCCTATGCATGCACTTCTTAGTATTTGGCATTTATACTTACCTTATTTAGTCACGAACCTTATTCAGTCACGTGACTCGTACTGCAGGTGTGGCTACCTTGTGGGGCTCTGAGTACATTTCATTAAACCGCTGAAAACTCTCCAGTTTGCTGGCCAACAGATTTTCTCGCAGAGTTTTCATTCAACTGGGTTTTCAGTACATTTATCTTAAAGCCATCCCTTTAAAATACTCTGTACCTTTCAGTTAAAATGTTGTCGGTAGACTCATTAGGATATATTGAGAGATCGGGTATCTGGATATTAGGGATCAATGACGGAGTAATCTAAATATATGCATAAATAAATAAATATAATATAAATAAATATATGCAAATTCTTCTCCGTTTCAGCACCAATTGGTAGATTTAAAAATCCTCTGATCTTGTAGATTGTCTATTTATTTAGGAAAGTAGTTCTGAATCATAAAGGACTTTAAGCACCAAATAATGGTTAGATTCATTCTGAAAAATGCCACATTCAGTTCTTTAACCCGTGGTAATGTTGACAGATTAGTGTACACAGAATTATATCAGGGAGAATAGTGTACAATAGTAGGCTATACCCTCGTCTATTACCTGCACTGACCATGGGACTGTGTGATGACAAGTATTGCGCCATGCGTCAGGTTCAAACTGTTACGGCTCGGTCTGCGCCCCGCTCCATAATTAATTATCCTACATGTCTTTTTTGTATTACCAACTGTTACTAATGATCCTCAGCAACAACCACACGGCCGTGACGGCGTTTACAGAGGAGTCAAATGAAGGTAAACTAAACAATGTAATTAAATGGAATGATAATGTAGGCTGTACCAACTGAAGGGAACTAACAGTACATTGGCAGTTGAATATGTGTGGCTATTAGGTCTACTGACAGTCCATACTGACGACTAATGTTTAACATGATTAGAAATAGGAAACAGAGAAAGTCGGGGTAGCCTATAATTAAGACAGGGTGCCCATCGCTGCAAGTTAAAAGGCCGTACTATTTTAACTCTGCATAACAGCACAGCATTTCATCAACGTTACCGTCGGAAAGTTGATATGTTTTGTTGGTATGTTTCAGTTTGCTGCCAAATAACGCCTTCTTCATATTTAATTCTAGCAATTATATGGTAAACTAGATCTAAAACAAGTGTTGTTTATATTTACAATCCCCTTATCCATTTACCCAGCTCTTATTAAAAACTCTTATCAAATTGTAAAAATTGTATGAAGGTGGTGGAATTATGAGGGGTATTTAAGTCAAGGTCAGAATACAGGGTATCGGTAGCTTCATTTATCGGTACCCTCATTTATTCCATCTCAACCCCAAAATGAATATTAGGTGAATTAACATGCGATTAACATGCAATTGACACGCGATTGACATGCGTTTAACACGCGATTCACATGCGATTAACGTGCGACTCACATGCGATTAACATGCGACTCACATTCGATTAACATGCGATTCACATGCGATTCTCATTTTTTTTACGTTCGAGATCAGAATGTGCATCGAGAGAAAAGTTAATAAAAAGGTAATTCCATTCCATTCTATTTACGTTTTATTTACGTTAAACTCGGGTTGGAATCGGGCCCCCTTTGTTGAGTATGGTTACATGCACACAATGTATTGTGAAAACTCAGATTTAATATAATAGTTTGATTTTAAATGTTTACATGATTTGCAAAAATAATGTTTGCCTTAATCATGTTTACATGGACTCAAATGAAATCAACTTTTGATAAATGCAACAACAACAACAACAAAAATAAATAAATAAATTGGCATTCATAATAAACATCCGACCGCAGAGACCTTGTTATTTTAGCATATTTGATTCTGAGTTTGGAAATATAGAGTCTGAATATGAAAACCATTTCTAATATGAATACTTTTTTTGGTGAGTTTTTCCAAACTCCCTTCACTTTTATTTAACGAGGCAAGTCAGTTAATTAAGAACAAATTCTTATTTTCAATGACGGCCTACCGGGGAACAGTGGGTTAACGGTCTTTGTTCCAGGGCAGAATGACAGATTTTTTTCCTTGTCAGCTCGATCTTGCAACCTTATCAGTCCAACTCTCTAACCTCTAGGCTACCTGCCGCCCCACTTGCGCATTAAGAGGGTGGCTTGCACTGATACATGCGCAGATAAAATACGATTAAATGTCCTAATAATTTGAAAGATTGGCCGGAAAATCAGGTGTTTTAATCGCCGTATTCTTACTTTGATTTTGATCTTACACCCGATTTAAGGTCTTTACATGACTAAAAGCATATTCGGCCTACTGCCATAATCAGTTTAACTACTAGTGTGCATGTAAACACGTACTCAGTGTTTCTAATGTGTTACTGTTAGTTAGTTGCACTGATCAAACTTTCCTTACAACAAATATTTCTACAAAAAATGTTGTTAATAATCTTTGCATTGAATGATACATGTGTGTTTCTGTAGATACTGACTCATTAGAACCTGCTGTGGAGAGACACAGACATAAAGGACATTCCGGAATACTTTACACTCTGTTCTAGAATAGAATTTGTCAATTTTTGTCAATACTTTACTGTAAAAAAATTACAATTTTATTTTTTAATTTTTTTAGTGTTCGTTGGTATATTTAGTCAGGGATATGAAATAATTTCCTTTAATGTTTGCAGCACAGGGAGAACTGCTATATGCTCATGTTTATGAAGTAGTTTTAAATGTACTTTTTTTTTAAAATCTTTTTTTGTGGGCAGTTGGCATGAAGTATAAAAAAAAACTGCTTTTGTTTTTTCTGTAGTTGCACATGTTTCCTTCAACAAAATGTGCGACTGAATGCTGATAGAAACAACAATATTATATTCGTTGGAAAGAAGAAGAAAAACAAATACAAATAATCTATTTAAGCTGAACTTTACTTATTTCAATATAACTGTATAACTCAGAACCAGAAGTACCCTGTTGACAGCTGGATCATTAGTCCTATTAAGCTATTGAAAAGACAACTAGGTATTGACATTTTGTGATTGACATGTTTGGGAATATGAATGAGGTTGCATGTGTCCCAAAACGACCGTATATATTGAGTAGCTAGCTAGTGGCTACACGATGTTAACCAACATAACTTGAGAATTTGAAGTTTGAAAAGAGGATGAGAGTGACTGTCTGAATGTGTATGTGTACCCGAAACGTAAAGGGACTTTTTTCCCACAAGTATACAATATGTTTTCCAAATATATACCAAAAGGGAACAGGACAATGTTGACATGTTGACTTTCTCCAAAAGTATAGTAGTGGGATGATTTTGGGCTTTTTTTTAACTTGAACTATGTGATGTTTATTAATAAGGCAAAGGGCAGACAGAAGGGTCAAAGGTCATAGGTCAGCTACTGAAGAATGTGTAGTTATTTGTTATTAGGGCCACTTGTAAATTGTACTTCACTTGAGCTGTGGCACAATTTCCTGATATTATGAAATCTTGCAGACATGTATTATAATGCTGGTTCACTTTACAGGCCACTATTTACCTTGTATGTTCTTGAGTTTACATGGTCAAATTTAGGGTTTCTTTGGTTCCTGTAACACCAATGTTTTAAATTATTTGAAGTAAGTATCAAGCAGAAAAAGGGGGCTTAAACAGGACTGTAAAGTAAAGCACCAGGACTGTAAAGTAAAACACCAGGACTGTAAAGTAAAACACCAGGACTGTAAAGTAAAGCACCAGGACTGTAAAGTAAAGCACCAGGACTGTAAAGTAAAACACCAGGACTGTAAAGTAAAGCACTAGGACTGTAAAGTAAAACACCAGGACTGTAAAGTAAAGCACCAGGACTGTAAAGTAAAGCACCAGGACTGTAAAGTAAAGCACCAGGACTGTAAAGTAAAGCACCAGGACTGTAAAGTAAAGCACCAGGACTGTAAAGTAAATCACCAGGACTGTAAAGTAAAACACCAGGACTGTAAAGTAAAGCACCAGGCCTGTAAAGTAAAGCACCAGCCCTGTAAAGTAAAGCACCAGCCCTGTAAAGTAAAGCACCAGGACTGTAAAGTACAAGAACAGGACTGTAAAGTAAAACATCAGGACTGTAAAGGAAAGCACCAGGACTGTAAAGTAAAACACCAGGACTGTAAATTAAAACAACAGGACTGTAAATTAAAACAACAGGGCTGTAAAGTAAAACACCAGGACTGTAAATTAAAGCACCAGGACTTTAAATTAAAACAACAGGACTGTAAATTAAAACAACAGGACTGTAAATTAAAACACCAGGACTGTAAAGTAAAACACCAGGACTGTAAATTAAAACAACAGGACTGTAAAGTAAAACATCAGGACTGTAAATTAAAGCAACAGGACTTTAAATTAAAACAACAGGACTGTAAATTAAAACACCAGGACTGTAAAGTAAAGAAACAGGACAGTAAAGTAAAACAGTAATGTGAAGGAAAGGAAAGCCACAGGACTGTAAAGTAAAGAAACAGGACAGTAAAGTAAAACAGTAATGTGAAGGAAAGGAAAGCCACAGGACTGTAAAGTAAATCACCAGAACTGTAAACTAAAGCACCAGGACTGTAAAGGAAAGCCACAGGACTGTAAAGTGAAGAAACAGGACAGTAAAGTAAAACAGAACTGTAAAGGAAAGGAAAGCCACAGGACTGTAAAGTAAAGAAACAGGATAGTAAAGTAAAACAGAACTGTAAAGGAAAGGAAAGCCACAGGACTGTAAAGTAAAGAAACAGGATAGTAAAGTAAAACAGTACTGTAAAGGAAAGCCACAGGACTGTAAAGTAAAGCAACAGAACTGTAAAGTAAAGCAACAGGATTGCAAAGGAAATCCACAGGACTGTAAAGTAAAGGAACAGGATTGTAAAGGAAATCTAGTGGACTGTAAAGTAAAGCAACAGGATTGTAAAGGAAATCCACAGGACTGTAAAGTAAAACAACAGGATTGTAAAGGAAATCTACTGGACTGTAAAGTAAAACAACAAGATTGTAAAGGAAATCTAGTGGACTGTAAAGTAAAACAACAAGATTGTAAAGGAAATCTACTGGACTGTAAAGTAAAACAACAGGATTGTAAAGGAAATCTAGTGGACTGTAAACGTCACGACAGTGGAGCTGGGTGACGACACGACAGTGGAGCTGGGTGACGACACGACAGTGGAGCTAGGTGACGTCACGACAGTGGAGCTGGGTAGCGTCACAACAGTGGAGCTGGGTGACGTCACGACAGTGGAGCTGGGCGACGACACGACAGTGGAGCTGGGTGACGACACGACAGTGGAGATGGGTGACGTCACGACAGTGGAGCTGGGCGACGACACGACAGTGGAGCTGGGTGACGACACGACAGTGGAGCTGGGTGACGACACGACAGTGGAGCTGGGCGACGACACGACAGTGGAGCTGGGTGACGACACGACAGTGGAGCTGGGTGACGACACGACAGTGGAGCTGGGTGAAGTCACGACAGTGGAGCTGGGTGACGACACGACAGTGGAGATGGGTGACGTCACGACAGTGGAGCTGGGCGACGACACGACAGTGGAGCTGGGTGACGTCACGACAGTGGAGCTGGGTGACGTCACGACAGTGGAGCTGGGTGACGTCACGACAGTGGAGCTGGATGATGACATGACAGTGGAGCTGGGTGACGACACGACAGTGGAGATGGGTGACGACACGACAGTGGAGCTGGGTGACGACACGACAGTGGAGCTGGGTGACGACACGACAGTGGAGCTGGGTGACGTCACGACAGTGGAGCTGGGTGACGTCACGACAGTGGAGCTGGGTGACGACACGACAGTGGAGCTGGGTGACGACACGACAGTGGAGCTGGGTGACGACACGACAGTGGAGCTAGGTGACGACACGACAGTGGAGCTGGGTGACGACACGACAGTGGAGCTGGGTGACGTCACGACAGTGGAGCTGGGTGACGACACGACAGTGGAGCTGGGTGACGACACGACAGTGGAGCTGGGTGAAGTCACGACAGTGGAGCTGGGTGACGACACGACAGTGGAGCTGGGTGAAGTCACGACAGTGGAGCTGGGCGACGTCATGACAGTGGAGCTGGGCGAGTCCTTGTCAGCAGGATGACCCTAGCACATCCCCAGATGGATTGATGGAGTAGGGTGAAGTTGCTCTTAGACACAGATCTTAGGTCATGTTTGCATTTTTCCCACTAATAGTTAAGGTTAGGATTGAGAGCGGAGAAGCTGATCCTAGATCTGTAGCTAGGGGAAACTTCGCCCCGGAGCTGGATGGAAGGTTAAGAGTGTTGGTGCCTTATTAATGCAAGCAGAAATTGATTGTCAGCACAGGGTTTGATGAGAGTGATTTATTGAGAAGAAGTATGTGTTTGAGTGTGTGAGAGACAGAAGAAAGGCTGATGATCAGAAAGGGATCAAGTGGATGGAATAACATGTACTATCTTGTACTATCTTGTGTGGCTGGCATGTATGTTGATGCTCCTAAACAGGGAGTTGGAATGAATGGGGCATATTGACTATTTGCAGGTATGGCTTAGTCAGCTTTGAATAGTCTGTTTATGTTCTCCTGCGTCTCATTGGCCACAGCTTTAAGATACTACACAGTGAAGTGGTGAATGTATCCTCACACACTGACGATGTCTCCTGTCATCGTTGAATTACAAACCGTTTTTATAGAAATAATTTCATTGTTTCGTTTTTTTTTTGTTGCTTGAAATGTAACCCTGTCCACAAGCTAGCTCTCCTGTAGAATCTCCTGTAGAATCTCCTGTAGAATCTCCTGTAGAATCTCCTGTAGAATCTCCTGGGGAATCTCCTGTAGAATCTCCTGTAGAATCTCCTGTAGAATCTCCTGTAGAATCTCCTGGGGAATCTCCTGTAGAATCTCCTGTAGAATCTCCTGTAGAATCTCCTGTAGAATTTCCTGTAGAATCTCCTGTGGAATCTCCTATAGAATCTCCTGTGGAATCTCCTGTAGAATCTCCTGTAGAATATCCTGTGGAATCTCCTGTAGAATCTCCTGAGGATTCTCCAGTAGAATCTCCTGTAGAATATCCTGTGGAATCTCCTGTGGAATCTCCTGTAGAATCTCCTGTGGATTCTCCAGTAGAATCTCCTGTAGAATATCCTGTGGAATCTCCTGTATAATCTCCTGTAGAATCGTCTAGAACTTTTCTCAGTGTTTTGAGAGACTTTATTCATGCAACTGGGTTATTATGTCTGAAACCAACTGCAAATTAATTATCTTTTAATGAGTATTATACTGAACTTGTATTTTATTTTTGTAACGAGGGGAGAAGAGTAATTTGAGAGGAGTGAGTTGTGGAGTCACGACTGCAAAGTGATAACAGGGAAATGTGTCTTTATATTCTCGTTCTAAATGAGGGCTTGTCCAGTTTACAGTGGCCTTATTTTCTTAAGGAGACATTGCTCTACTGTTGTAGCACTGGTACATGGTTGAACGTTTGAACAAAACAAGTTTTTAAAAAGTAATGAAATAAGTATCTCTCTGCATATGTAGTTTTTCTGAATGTATTTCTACATCGTTACACTGCATTGGGGTGTATGTAGCTTGTTGTTGCTACTGTCTCGTCGATGTCTTTTCTCCAGGTGGACTGACCTGCATTGGTTCAGTCCCTGTTATACTGTGTCTTTACCTTTTGGTTATGTATTTAAAACAATAGGCCCTATGGTTGACCTTTTCAATGAGGCATGAATAAGACACATGATGTCATGAGATTGGTTAATATGTTCAATGTTGAATTGAGATAATATCGGATCCCCTGAATTGACAAGTGTATCAATGATGCTGAATTAAGCAATTTATTAATGAGGCTGAGTTAACAGATTTGATTAATGAAGCTGAATTAACTGATTTATTAATGAGGCTGAGTTAACAGATTTGATTAATGAAGCTGAATTAACTGATTTATTAATGAGGCTGAGTTAACAGATTTGATTAATGAAGCTGAATTAACTGATTTATTAATGAAGCTGAATGAACGGATTTATTAATGAAACTGAATTAACTGATTTATTAATGAAGCTGAATTAACAGATGTATTAATGAAACTGAATTAACCGATTTATTTATGGAGTTTATAACTGTAATTTAATACACGTTTGTACTTTAGAAAAACCTTGAAATATTTTAATGCATGGTTATTTTGAAGGATTTCTTGTATTTACAATATGTTGATGATAATGACGATATAATCAATTTAGAAATATACTCAGCAACGTGTCATGGGAAATCTGTAAATTGCAAGAAATGTGAACAATTGTATCTAATGTAGCATGAATTTAGCCTTCCATCCTGCTGATACAGAGTTATTCTTCTGGCAATACTAATGTATGTTCTTGTGTCAGAGGACTTATGTTATGTCAGTTAGGCCGTGACTAGTAGGGCCAGCCTTAAGTCCCCTAGATACAGTACCTCTGACTGGTTTCCACTACACCATGTGGACATGGTACAGTTTGAACGGCAGGGGGAGTTCCCAGGAATGCTGTGCTCTCCTTTCACAAATCAGAAAAACCCCATAAATGTTGAAAATGTTAACGTTGTCACCACCATAATGTTGAAGAAATAAACACTGGACTAGTCCACTATTTGGAGGGTACCGCTAGTCAGTGTGTAATTCAAACGTTGGACTAGTCCACTATTTGGAGGGTACCGCTAGTCAGTGTGTAATTCAAACGTTGGACTAGTCCACTATTCGGAGGGTACCGCTAGTCCGTGTGTAATTCAAACGTTGATATCATCTAGTTCAGCAGGATCATTTCAAAATGACAAACAGTTTTCAGAGCTTAGCACCATTGACTCACAAAGCACTCAATGCACTGAGAACAACAAAAATAACATTTTACGATGAACCCAAAGTTTTCCTTGACCAACAAACAAACAAACTAAATATTCAAGAAAGTGTGCGGTCTTTACATCTGCTTGTCAACCTTTTAGCAAGGATAAGAATATTGTTTAATATCGTTTTTTTACTCCACAGAGCAAATTTTACTACTGCTGCTGTAAAATGCTGTTCGTCAACATTAAGTCACGTTTCTAATCGCCATTAGTCACAACACAAGTTCCTGAGCAACTATTTTGTCTGTCAACTTCTGACAGTCTGTCACAAAACACAAATGAGAATCTCCCAAAGCCATGTTGTAGACCACAGTAGCTTCCCCCTTTAAAGATGACCTTCATATGGTCATCCCTAGCCAGGGAACAACCCCTCCTCTCAAACATGCAGCAATGTAACACAGTAACATTACAGAAATGTTGGAAAAATGTCACAGCAACTTTAATGTTTTTGATAATCTATTGGATATTTAGATTTAACACGTATTCACACACACAATGATTAATCGTCGAGGCTTTGGCCAATAGCGTGGACGTAAAGGCTCATCGATGGATCACCTGATTGGACAAAATGGATATTGGGGTCTAAGGCTGGTGTTGGTAATAAACAGTTTTTACTCACTGGTCTGGCCCATCATTCAAATAGTGAGTTTGAAAAGAGGAAAGTGTTGTAGATTTTGAAGCATAATGTAATTTTATACCTGATGCTATGTAAATGTTTTCTATGTGCAGTATTTGATCATGTAAAACTGGTATTTTTGTGGTTTGTACGTTGCAGAATTGAGTACTTATTAAGGTGCACGTAGTTTTGTAAAAAAAAAAAAAAAAAGAGTACCAAACTGATGGAAAACAAGAAAAAATATCTACCACATTTTTGGGGTTCAGAAGCCTGTATTTGCATGCCCTTTGACATCTAATAAAGTTGGATTCGAATCGCTACTTTGTCATCCCATTATGTCATTGTGTGAGTGGTTTAAACATTTTTTGTCACATTTGGGGACAACTTTCAGGATGTATCAATCAATGGTGGAGAGAAATATGAACATGAAAAAAATGTTTTTTTTTATTACTTGATTTTTCTTCCCACAAGCCCTTTTTATATTATCTGAAAACAATACAAACAGATAAAACATAACATATTATTCACATCGACTATTAGACTAAATATATTTGGAAAAAAATACAAAGTTTGAACACACCTACTCACTAAATGTATTATTTATTTTTACTATTTCCTACATTGTAGGATAATAGGGAAGACATCAAAACTATGAAATAACACATGTGGAATCACGTAGTAACCAAAAAATTGTTAAACAAATCAAAATGTATTTTATATTTGAGATTCCTCAAAGTAGCCACCCTTTGACTTGATGACAGCTTTGCACACTCTTGGCATTCTCTCAACCAGCTTCACCTGGAATGCTTTTTCAACCGTCTTGAAGGATTTTGCACATATGCTGAGCTTTTTCTTCACTCTGCGGTCCAGCTTATTCCAAACCATCTCAATTGGGTTGAGGTCAGGTGATTGTGGAGGCCAGGTCATCTAATGCAGCACCATAACTCTCCTTCTTGGTCAAATAGCCCTTACACAGCCTGGAGCTTTGTTTGTTTTCAACATTGTCCTGTTGAAAAACAAATGATAGTCCCACTAAGCGCTAACAGATGGGATGGCGCATTGCTGCAGAATGCTGTAGTAGCCATGCTTGTTAAGTGTGCCTTGAATTCTAAATAAATCACTTTCCGAACCACCCCCACAACATCACACCTCCTCCTCCATGCTTCACGGTGGGAACCACACATGCAGAGATCATCCGTTCACCTACTCTGCGTTTCACAGACACGGTGGTTGGAACCAAAAATCTCAAATTTGGGACTCATCAGACCAAAGGACAGATTTCCGTCAGTCTAATGTCCATTGCTCATGTTTCTTGTCCCAAGCAAGTCTCTTCTTATTATTGGTGTCCTTTAGTAGTGGTTTCTTTTCAGCAATTTGACCATGAAGGCCTGATTCACACAGTCTCCTCTGAACAGTTGAGATGTGTCTGTTACTTAAACTCTGTGAAGTATTTATTTGGACTGCAATCTGAGGCTGGTAACTCTAATTAACTTATCCTCTGCAGCAGGCAACTCTGGTTCTTCTTTTCCTGTGGTGGGAGCAAGTTTCATCATAGCGCTTGATGGTTTTTGCGACTGCAACTTTAAAAGTTCTTGAAATGTTCCAGATTGACTGACCTTCATGTCTTAAAGTAATGATGGACTGTTTTTTCTCTTTGATTATTTGAGCTGTTCTTGCCATAATATGGACTTGGTCTTTTACCAAATAGGGCTATCTTCTGTTTACTACCCCTACCTTGTCACAACACAACAGATTGGCTCAAACGCATAAAGGAGGAAATAAATTCCACAAATGACATTTTAACAAGGCACACCTGTTAATTGAAATGCATTCCAGGTGACTACCTCATGAAGCTGGTTGAGAGAATGCCAAGAGTGTGCAAAGCTGTCATCAAGGCAAAGGGTGGCTAGTTTGAAGAATCTCAAATATAAAATATATTTTGATTTGTTTAACACTTTTTTGGTTACTATATGATTCCATATGTTTGTTTTCATAGTTGTGATGTCTTCACTATTTTTCTACAATGTAGAACATAGTAAAAAATAAAGAAAAACCCTGTAATGAGTCGGTGTGTTCAAACGTATGACTGGTGCTGTGTGTTTGATAAGCAAGAAAATACACAGTAACATCCTTATTGACATTTACAAATATTTTTATTTAAACTTTATTTAACCAGGCAAGTCAGTTAAGAACAAATTCTTATTTTCAATGACGGCGGGTTAATTGCCTGTTCAGGGGCAGAACGACAGATTTGTACCTTGTCAGCTTGGGGATTTGAACTTGCAACCTTCTGGTTAATAGTCCAACACTCTAACCACTAGGCTACCCTACCTCCTCTACACTCTAACCACTAGGCTACCCTACCTCCTCTACACTCTAACCACTAGGTAATTTGAGTTTCTCTCAAAAAGAGGTGTAATAGTCCCACTGACCAACACACTTTTAGAAGGTGATGTAGTCGGCTGAGATGTCATTACTATTGACCAACAATTATTGTTGTCTATCAACAATGACAAGCCACCTGGGTCTGACAACTTGGATGGTAAATTACTGAGGATAATAGCGGATGATATTCTATTTACCATATTTTCAATTTAAGCCTACTACAAAGTGTGTTCCTTCCAGGCTTGGAGGGAGGCAAAAGTCATTCCGCTACCCAAGAATAGTAAACCCCCTTTTACTGGCTCAAATAGCCGACCAATCATCCTATTACCAACCGCTAGTAAACTTTTGGAAAGAATTGTGTTTGACCAGGTACAATGCTTTTTTACAGACTTTCAGCTCGCTTATAGAGAAGGATATTCAACATGATTGGTACTTACACAAATGAATGATGATTGGCTGAGAGAAATTGATGATAAAAATAATGTGGGTGCTGTTTTGTTAGACTTCAGTGTGGCTTTTGACATTATCAATCAAAGTCTGCTGCTGGAAAAACGTATGTGTTATGGCTTTACATCCCCCTCTATATTATGGACACAGAGTTACCTGTCTAACAGAGTTACCTGTCTAACAGGGTGTTCTTTGATGGAAGCCTCTCCAACATAACCCAGGTAGAATCAGGAATTCCCCAGGGCAGCTGTCTAGGCCCCTTACTTTTCAGTTTTTTTTCAATCTTTACTAATTACTAATTGAGTAAAGCCAGTGTGTCTACGTATGCGGATGACTCAACACTATACATGGCAGATACTACAGCGAGGAAATTACTGCAACACTTAAAGCGCTGGTGGCAAGAAATAGGTTAGTTTTAAATATTTCAAAAACTAAAAGCATTGTATTTGGGAATAATCATTCACTAAACCCTAAACCTCAACTAAATATTGTAATGAATAATGTGGAAATTGACTAAACTGCTTGGAGTAACCCTGAATTGTAAACTGTAATGGTCAAAACATTTAGATGCAACAGCAGCTAAGATGGGGAGAAGTCTGTCCATAATAAAGTGCCACTCTGCCTTCTTAATGACACTATCAACAAGGCAGGTCCTACAGGCCCTAGTTTCTACCTTCTTAACAGCACTATCAGCAAGGCATGTCCTACAGGCCCTAGTTTCTACCTTCTTAACAACACTATCAACAAGGCAGGTCCTACAGGCCCTAGTTTCTACCTTCTTAATAACACTATCAACAAGGCAGGTCCTACAGGCCCTAGTTTCTACCTTCTTAACAGCATTATCAACAAGGCAGGTCCTACAGGCCCTAGTTTCTACCTTCTTAACAGCATTATCAACAAGGCAGGTCCTACAGGCCCTAGTTTCTACCTTCTTAACAGCATTATGAACAAGGCAGGTCCTACAGGCTCTAGTTTCTACCTACTTAAGAACACTATCAACAAGGCAGGTTCTACAGGCCCTAGTTTCTACCTTCTTAACAGCACTATCAACAAGGCAGGTCCTACAGGCCCTAGTTTTGTCACACCTGGACTACTGTTCAGTCATGTGGTCAGGTGCCACAAAGAGGGACTTAGGAAAATTACCATTGGCTCAGAACAGGGCAGCACGGCTGGCCCTTAAATGTACATTGAGAGCTAATATTAATGATATGCATGTCAATCTCTCCTGGCTCAAAGTAGAAGAGAGATTGACTTAATCACTACTTGTATTTGTAAGAAGTATTGACATGTTGATGCACCGAGCTGTCTGTCTAAACTACCGGCACACAGCTCTGAGACCAATGCATACCCCACAAGACATGCCACCACGGTCCCCAAGTAGAGAGCAGACTATGGGAGGAGCACCATACTACATAGAGCCATGACTACATGGAACTCTATTCCACCTCAGGTAATTGATGAAAGCAGTAGAATAAGATTGAAAAAAAAACAGATAAAAATACACCTTATAGAACAGCAGTGAAGAGGCACACACACACACATGCTTACACATAAAAACAACAACACACACACTCTACACACACGTACACATGGATGTTGCCCATTGCAGCTATGTGATAATAGAGTAGTGGTCTTAATGAGTTGTGAAAAGTTATGAAAAGTACGATTTTTTTAAATTGTACATAACTGCCTTAATGCTGCTGGACCCCACTGAGAGTAGCTGCTGACTTGGCAGGGGATCCTTAAAAAATCAATACAAACACACCTAGAAAAGGTGATACAGTTGAAGTCTGAAGTTTACATACACTTATGTTGGAATAATAAAAACTCATTTTTCAACCACTCCACAAATTTCTTGATAACAAACTATAGTTTTGGCAAGTCTGTTAGGACATCTACTTCGTGCATGACACAAGTAATTTTTCCAACAATTGTTTACAGCCAGATTATTTCACTTATAATTCACTGTATCACAATTCCAATGGGTCAGACGTTTACATACACTAAGTTGACTGTGCCTTTAAACAACTTGGAAAATAAAATAAAAATGACGTTATGGCTTCAGAAGCTTCTGATAGGCTAATTGACATCATTTGAGTCAATTGGAGGTGTACCTGTGGATGTATTTCAAGGCCTACCTTCAAACCCAGTGCCTCTTTGCTTGACATCATGGGAAAATCAAAAAAAATCAGCCAAGACCTCAGAAAAAGAATGGCAGACCTCCACAAGTCTGGTTCATCCATGGGAACAATTTCCAAATGCCTGAAGGTACAACGTTCATCTGTACAAACAATAGTATGCAAGTATAAACACCATGGGACCACGCAGCTGTCATATCGCTCAGGAAGGAGACCGTTTCTGTCTCCTAGAGATGAACATACTTTGGTGCAAAAAGTGTAAATGAATCCCAGAACAGCAGCAAAGGACCTTGTGAAGATGCTGGAGGAAACAGGTACAAAAGTATCTATATCCACAGTAAAATGAGTCCTATATCGACATAACCTGAAAGGCCACTCAGCAAGGAAGAAGCCACTGCTCCAAAACCGCCATAAAAAAAGCCAGACTATGGTTTGCAACTGCGCAAGGGGACAAAGATCGTACCTTTTGGAGAAATGTCCTCTGGTCTGATGAAACAAAAATAGAACTGTTTGGCCATAATGACCATCGTTATGTTTGGAGGAAAAGGGAGGAGGCTTGCAAGCCTAAGAACACCACCCCAAACTTGAAGCACAGGGGTGGTGCACTTCACAAAATAGATGGCTTCATGAGGAATTAAAGTTATGTGGATATATTGTAGCAACATCACAAGACATCAGTCAGGAAGTTAAAGCTTGGTCGCAAATGGGTCTTCCAAATGGACAATGACCCAAAGCACCAAAATGGCTTAAGGACAACTAAGTCAAGGTGTTGGAGTGGCCATCACAAAGCCCTGACCCCAATCCTATAGAAATGTTGTGGGTAGAACTGAAAACATGTGTGCAAGCAAGGAGGCATACAAACCTGACTCAGTTACACCATCTCTGTCAGGAGGAATGGGCCAAAATTCACCCAACTTATTGTGGGAAGCTTGTGGAAGGCTACCCAAAACAGTTTGACCCAAGTTAAACAATTTAAAGGCAATGCCTCAAAATACTAATTGAGTGTATGTAAACTTATGACCCACTAGGAATGTGATGAAAGAAATAAAAGCTAAAATAAATCATTCTCTCTACTATTATTCTGACATTTCACATTCTTTCAATAAAGTGGTGATCCTAACTGACCTAAAACTGGGTATTTTTACTCAGATTAAATGTCAGGAATTGTGAAAAACTGAGTTGAAATGTATTTGGCTAAAGGTGTATGTAAACTTCCCACTTCAACTGTATATTTTTGGATCATAAACAGACATATCTCATTAACCTTTACGGTCCAAATAATGATGATCCACACTTCTTTAACAATATCTATAATAATTCTGACGTTTTTATTTTACATTTTTTAAATAAAGTGGTGATCCTAACTGACCTAAAAACAGGGAATTTTTATAAGGATTAAATATCAGGAATTGTGAAAAACAGTTTAAATGAATTTGGCTCAGGTTTATGTAAACTTCCGACTTCAACTGTATATTCATCTACAGCTGAGATGGCATCAGCATCTCTGCAGCACCTTGACTTATTCCGCATGTTGTTGTGTTACAGCCTGAAATTAAAATGGATTAAATATATTTTGTTGTCATCCATCTACACACAATACCCCATAATGACAAAGTGAAAACATGTTTTTACAAATATCTACACATTTATTGAAAATACAGAAATCTCTAATTTACATAAGAATTCACACCCCTGAGTCAATACATGTTAGAATCACCTTTGGCAGGGATTACACCTGTGAGTCTTTCTGGGTGAGTCTCTAAGAGTGATTACACCTGTGAGTCTTTCTGGGTGAGTCTCTAAGAGTGATTACACCTGTGAGTCTTTCTGGGTGAGTCTCTAAGAGTGATTACACCTGTGAGTCTTTCTGGGTGAGTCTCTAAGAGTGATTACACCTGTGAGTCTTTCTGGGTGAGTCTCTAAGAGTGATTACACCTGTGAGTCTTTCAGGGTAAGTCTCTAAGAGTGATTACAGCTGTGAGTCTTTCTGGGTGAGTCTCTAAGAGTGATTACACCTGTGAGTCTTTCTGGGTGAGTCTCTAAGAGTGATTACACCTGTGAGTCTTTCTGGGTGAGTCTCTAAGAGTGATTACACCTGTGAGTCTTTCTGGGTGAGTCTCTAAGAGTGATTACACCTGTGAGTCTTTCTGGGTGAGTCTCTAAGAGTGATTACACCTGTGAGTCTTTCTGGGTGAGTCTCTAAGAGTGATTACACCTGTGAGTCTTTCAGGGTAAGTCTCTAAGAGTGATTACAGCTGTGAGTCTTTCTGGGTGAGTCTCTAAGAGTGATTACACCTGTGAGTCTTTCTGGGTGAGTCTCTAAGAGTGATTACACCTGTGAGTCTTTCTGGGTGAGTCTCTAAGAGTGATTACACCTGTGAGTCTTTCTGGGTGAGTCTCTAAGAGTGATTACACCTGTGAGTCTTTCTGGGTGAGTCTCTAAGAGTGATTACACCTGTGAGTCTTTCTGGGTGAGTCTCTAAGAGTGATTACACCTGTGAGTCTTTCTGGGTGAGTCTCTAAGAGTGATTACAGCTGTGAGTCTTTCTGGGTGAGTCTCTAAGAGTGATTACACCTGTGAGTCTTTCTGGGTGAGTCTCTAAGAGTGATTACAGCTGTGAGTCTTTCTGGGTAAGTCTCTAAGAGTGATTACACCTGTGAGTCTTTCTGGGTGAGTCTCTAAGAGTGATTACAGCTGTGAGTCTTTCTGGGTGAGTCTCTAAGAGTGATTACACCTGTGAGTCTTTCTGGGTGAGTCTCTAAGAGTGATTACACCTGTGAGTCTTTCTGGGTGAGTCTCTAAGAGTGATTACACCTGTGAGTCTTTCTGGGTGAGTCTCTAAGAGTGATTACACCTGTGAGTCTTTCAGGGTAAGTCTCTAAGAGTGATTACAGCTGTGAGTCTTTCTGGGTGAGTCTCTAAGAGTGATTACACCTGTGAGTCTTTCTGGGTGAGTCTCTAAGAGTGATTACACCTGTGAGTCTTTCTGGGTGAGTCTCTAAGAGTGATTACACCTGTGAGTCTTTCTGGGTGAGTCTCTAAGAGTGATTACACCTGTGAGTCTTTCTGGGTGAGTCTCTAAGAGTGATTACACCTGTGAGTCTTTCTGGGTGAGTCTCTAAGAGTGATTACACCTGTGAGTCTTTCTGGGTGAGTCTCTAAGAGTGATTACAGCTGTGAGTCTTTCTGGGTGAGTCTCTAAGAGTGATTACACCTGTGAGTCTTTCTGGGTGAGTCTCTAAGAGTGATTACAGCTGTGAGTCTTTCTGGGTAAGTCTCTAAGAGTGATTACACCTGTGAGTCTTTCTGGGTGAGTCTCTAAGAGTGATTACAGCTGTGAGTCTTTCTGGGTAAGTTTCAAAAGAGCTTTGCACCTTTATTGTACAATATTTGCACATTATTCTTAAGAAAATTCTTCAAGCTCTGTCAAGTTAGTTGTTGATCATTGCTTGACAGCCATTTTCAAGTCTTGCCATAGATTTTCAAGCTGATTTTAATTATGCCACTCAGGAACATTCAATGTCGTCTTGATAACCAACTGCTGTGTATATTTGTCCTTGTGTTTCAGGTTATTGTCCTGCTGAAATGCAAATGAATCTCCCAGTGTCTGGTGGAAAGCGGACTGAACCAGATTTTCCTCTAAGATTTTGCCTGTTCTTAGCTCTATTTCATTTGTTTTTATCCTAAAAAACTCCCTAGTCCTTGCTGATGACAAGCATACCCATAACATGATGCAGCCACCACCATGCTTGAAAATATGAACAGTGGTACTCAGTTATGTGTTTTTTTGGATTTTACTTAAATGCCTTATTGCAAACAGGATGCATGTTTTGGAATATTGTTATTCTGTGCAGGATTCTTTCTTTTCACTCTGTCATTTAGGTTAGTATTGTGGAGTAACTACAACGTTGTGGATCCATCCTCAGTTTTCTCTTGTTACAGTCATTAAACTCAGTAACTGTTTTAAAGTCTCCATTGGCCTCATGGTGAAATCCTTCAGTGGTTTCCTTCCTCTCTGGCAACTGAGTTAGGAAGGACGCCTGTATCTTTGTAGTGACAGGGTGTATTGATACACCATCCAAAGTCTAATTAATAACTTCACCATGCTCAAAGGGATATTCAATGTCTGCTTTTTTATTTTTTACCCATCTACCAATAGGTGCCCTTCTTTGTGAGGCATTGGAAAACCTCCCTGGTCTTTGTGGTTGAATCTGTATTTGAAATGCATTGTTCAACTGAAGGACTTTACAGATCATTGTGGAGTGAGTGAGTATATGCTCAAGACATTTCAGCTTTTCATTTTTAAGTAATTTGTCATTTAAAAAAAAAAAATCTCAATTTTATCATTTTTTTCCATTCAAGCTGTAACACAATAAAATGAGTAAAAAGTTCAGGGGTGTGAATGTTTTCTGAAGGCTCTGTAAGTCAGCTGTTGCCTGGTGTTGATCCAAGACAACCAGAGCTCTTCTCCTGCAGGGTCCGTCTGCTCACCAACACCACACCTAGCTAAATCAGGTATGTTAGCTAAGGGTTGGAGCAACAACCTACAGGAGGGTAGCACTCCATGAAAAGGGTTTCAGCAGCCCTGATCTAAGGAGACACTACTATAACTTTCTAAACGCAAAATAAACCCACCCGCTCTTACTCCTCAGTGTTACTCTGATTGACATGAGCTGAGGGGTGTGGTTGTTTCATGTAGAAACTGTGAGTTGTATCTAAGAAATGTATTCACCATTTAGAGTGGCTTACTGAAGGACAAAGAACTATGGGCCTGGTCTGGTCTACAGGTGCTGTGCTGAAAACTTATAACCTAGTTAGTTGTAGTTAGATGTTATTCTCTCTCTCTCTCTCTCTCTGCCTTTCTCTCTGCCTTTCTCTCCCTGCCTCTCTCTCTCTCTCTCTCTCTGCCTCTCTCTTTCTCTCTGCCCCTCTCTCTCTGCCTCTCTCTCTCTCTCTGCCTCTCTCTCTCTCTCTCTGCCTCTCTCTCTCTCTCTGCCTCTCTCTCTCTCTCTGCCCCTCTCTCTATGCCTCTCTCACTGCCTCTATCTCTCTGCCTCTTGCTCTCTGCCTCTCTCTCTCTGCCTCTCTCTCTGCCCCTGTCTCTTTCACAGTTGCAACATAATATTAATAACTAGCCCACATGCTGTGTTCTCTATTCAAAAACGTTCTTCTAGCCTCGTACGAATGCCGAACGTGGTCCTTCAGAATGTGGAAAGACGTCTTTGTGAATGAACTATTTACATTATTACCTCATCATGCATTTAAAAATAATCATAATAATAGCCTAGTAATAACAATAATAAACAGAGAAAATGTGTATTTGTGTGTGTGTGTGTGTGTGTGTGTGTGTGTGTAAGTAAACAGCAATGGGGGTGGGGCTGGGGCTGATTGAGGAATGATTGACATGTACCCAATGGCCAATTGCTGATCGTCTCATATGTTTCACAGAATTATTTTTTTTAAACAAGTTAAACACAACAAATGTTTGCTTGCTGTCCGAACTGAAAACCTCAACCTGAACTTCTCCAACAGTTTTACAGGCTGATCAACAGGCTGATCAACAGGTTGATCTGAGTCCCAAATTGCACCCTATCCCCTAGTGCATTACTTTTGATGGCTCTGGTCAAAAGTAGTGCACTATGTAGGGAAGAGACCGCCATTTGGGCAACTCTGATATTCAGAGGTCTGATATTGGTGGGACTCAGAACATGAGTAGTCCTACAGAAACTGAAATACATTCAGACACTGTCAGAGAACATTCAAATAGTTACATTCATTGACAATAACACTGATAGTATAGTCATAGACACAGACAGCCTGAATACATTCATAGGAACAACATAGTCACTGACATCGAGAAGCTTTTTACAGGTGTTGGGTCCGAGATTGAGGGAGGACACATTTAGAGAGGTTCAGCGCAGAGTTGGGCTCAGTTCAATTATCGATTCAGTCAATTCAAAAGTAGAAATTTGGTAAGTTTCAATTAAATCCCTGAATTGTTAAATGCTTTACTTTTTTTTTTTTCATGAATCGACTGAATTGACCCCCCCCCCAAAAAAAACTAACTCAGAGATACACATATATTCATAGTGTGGTCATTGACACATTGCTCGGAATCTTAGAGGAATCTTCCAACCAGGATTTCTGGAAAACCAGGGTATTTTTTTGCTCAATTGCTCATTCGAGAATGAGCCATTACAGAACAATGAAACCAGAGGGGCTGTTAGCTAGACTAGCATACCTGCTAATTCTATCTGTAGGGTTATTAGCTAGACTAGCATACCTGCTAATTCTATCGTGTAGGGGCTATTAGCTAGACTAGCATACCTGCTAATTCTATCTGTAGGGTTATTAGCTAGACTAGCATACCTGCTAATTCTATCCTGTAGGGGTTATTAGCTAGACTAGCATACCTGCTAATTATATCTGTAGGGTTATTAGCTAGACTAGCATACCTGCTAATTCTATCGTGTAGGGGCTATTAGCTAGACTAGCATACCTGCTAATTCTATCTGTAGGGTTATTAGCTAGACTAGCATACCTGCTAATTCTATCTGTAGGGTTATTAGCTAGACTAGCATACCTGCTAATTCTATCGTGTAGGGGCTATTAGCTAGACTAGCATACCTGCTAATTCTATCCTGTAGGGGTTATTAGCTAGACTAGCATACCTGCTAATTATATCTGTAGGGTTATTAGCTAGACTAGCATACCTGCTAATTCTATCGTGTAGGGGCTATTAGCTAGACTAGCATACCTGCTAATTCTATCTGTAGGGTTATTAGCTAGACTAGCATACCTGCTAATTATATCTGTAGGGTTATTAGCTAGACTAGCATACCTGCTAATTCTATCTGTAGGGTTATTAGCTAGACTAGCATACCTGCTAATTCTATCGTGTAGGGGCTATTAGCTAGACTAGCAAACCTGCTAATTCTATCTGTAGGGTTTATTAGCTAGACTAGCATACCTGCTAATTCTATTTGTAGGGTTATTAGCTAGACTAGCATACCTGCTAATTCTATCGTGTAGGGGCTATTAGCTAGACTAGCAAACCTGCTAATTCTATCGTGTAGGGGCTATTAGCTAGACTAGCAAACCTGCTAATTCTATCCTGTAGGGGTTATTAGCTTGATTAGCATACCTGCTAATTCTATCCTGTAGGGGTTATTAGCTAGACTAGCATACCTGCTAATTATATCTGTAGGGTTATTAGCTAGACTAGCATACCTGCTAATTCTATCTGTAGGGTTATTAGCTAGACTAGCATACCTGCTAATTCTATCGTGTAGGGGCTATTAGCTAGACTAGCAAACCTGCTAATTCTATCTGTAGGGTTATTAGCTAGACTAGCATACCTGCTAATTCTATCTGTAGGGTTATTAGCTAGACTAGCATACCTGCTAATTCTATCGTGTAGGGGCTATTAGCTAGACTAGCAAACCTGCTAATTCTATCCTGTAGGGGTTATTAGCTAGACTAGCATACCTGCTAATTCTATCCTGTAGGGGTTATTAGCTAGACTAGCATACCTGCTAATTATATCTGTAGGGTTATTAGCTAGACTAGCATACCTGCTAATTCTATCGTATAAGGTTATTAGCTAGACTAGCAAACCTGATAATTCTTTCCTGTAGGGGCTATTAGCTAGATTAGCATTCTTGCTACTTCTATCCTGTAGGGGTTATTAGCTAGACAAGCATACCTGCTAATTCTATCGTGTAAGGTTATTAGCTAGACTAGCATACCTGCTAATTATATCCTGTAGGGGTTATTAGCTAGACTAGCATACCTGCTACTTCTGTCCTGTAGGGGTTATTAGCTAGACTAGCATACCTGCTAATTCTATCCTGTAGGGGCTATTAGCTAGACTAGCATACCTGCTAATTCTATCCTGTAGGGGCTATTAGCTAGACTAGCATACCTGCTAATTCTATCCTGTAACACAAACCTTTATAGCCATCCAATATGTATTGCACTAATTTAAATGTCCTCTACAAGTTTGAATGTAGCCTATGATATAGGAATAAACTAATATTGTATAATCACTAGTACGCTAGCTGTTTAGTTCAACAGCGATACAGATTCCATTCAACACATCTCACCTAGCCATTACTAGCCATTATAAAGCTCTCCTGTCATCTTTGGTTTCTGATTAGCCGGTCGACAATTGACTGAGAATACTCTAGGCTGTGTCACAAACGGCATACTATTACCCTGGTCAAAAGTAGTGCACTTCAAAGAGAATAGGATGCCATTTGGTATGTACACCTGTTTTTTTTTTATTCTTCCAAAAAGCCCTCCAGGAGTTGTGTTGAAGACCCTTGTGATGAGAGAGGTAAGGGTCCGCAGGTAGGTAATGGAGCCTTTAGTAACAGCAAGTACTTACACCAGGTCTGAATCCCCATAGGGCCCTATTCATAAGTAGTGCACTATAAAGGGATTAGGGTGCCACTTGGAATGCATCCCAGATCGATACAGACTAGGGTGGACACCCACTAACTGAAGTTTGTTTCAAACCAGTAATATTTCAGTTGGGATGAGTTCATCAGGAATAGTTCAGTTGGGATGAGTTCATCAGGAATATTTCAGTTTGGATGAGTTCACCAGGAATAGTTCAGTTGGATGAGTTCATCAGGAATAGTTCAGTTGGATGAGTTCACCAGTAATAGTTCAGTTGGGATGAGTTCACCAGTAATAGTTCAGTTGGGATGAGTTCACCAGAAATAGTTCAGTTGGGATGAGTTCACCAGTAATAGTTCAGTTGGGATGAGTTCACCAGTAATAGTTCAATTGGGATGAGTTCACCAGTAATAGTTCAGTTGGGATGAGTTCACCAGGAATAGTTCAGTTGGGATGAGTTCACCAGTAATAGTCGAGTTGGAATGAGTTCACCAGTAATAGTTCAATTGGGATGAGTTCACCAGTAATAGTTCAATTGGGATGAGTTCACCAGGAATAGTTCAGTTGGGATGAGTTCACCAGGAATAGTTCAGTTTGGATGAGTTCACCAGGAATATTTCCGTTTGGAGGAGTTTGATGGGGGTCACCTTGGGGTCATGAGAGGGGCTGCACCAAATGATTGATGTATTATAATAATTGATTATGCTTATGTTGTATTAATAGAAGGGGAGGGGCTATACGACCCCTCCCCCACTACATTTATAGGGTCCTAGACTACAGATTAACAATATCTATATATATATATATATATATATATATATATATATTCATTATAACTTGTTCCACAGTTATTTTCTAGTCTCTGTCTATTATAAAGAAACGGTCTGAGAGAAGTGTGAGTTATTGCAGTCAAAACAGGGTGTCTGTGAGAAAGCGCCTCAAGGCTAAAAGAGATTCATAGACACAGAACCCTGCAGGGGAGTGAAAGAGAGAAGAGACTAGTCAGACATACCACTCTGGATCAACTTGGGGACAATTACTGTTGAGCCTTTAGATAACACTGGAACTATTGTTTGTATAGCTGTGTGTGCATGGGCTTGGTCTCATGAGCAGAAGGTGTTGACGTACGCAGTTACATCACTAGGGGTTGACTGCAAACATAACTTACTCGGAAACATGCGTGCTATGTTCCTGTTGTGAACTTCTGTCTGCAATTGCATTAAATAAAGGTTTTTGATTGATTTACTTAAAGATATTGTCTGAATGCTGATTTCACCAATAGGCAAATGATTGACAAGGAACAAGGAACCTACCCCAACAAGTTCATTGGGAATAGTTCAGTTGGATGAGTTCATCAGGAATAGTTCAGTTTGGATGAGTTCATTAGGAATAGTTCAGTTTGGATGAGTTCATCAGTAATAGTTCAGTTTGGATGAGTTCATCAGTAATAGTTCAGTTTGGATGAGTTCATCAGTAATAGTTCAGTTGGATGAGTTCATCAGTAATAGTTCAGTTTGGATGAGTTCATCAGTAATAGTTCAGTTTGGATGAGTTCATCAGGAATAGTTCAGTTTGGATGAGTTCATCAGTAATAGTTCAGTTGGATGAGTTCATCAGTAATAGTTCAGTTGGGATGAGTTCATCAGTAATAGTTCAGTTGGGATGAGTTCATCAGTAATAGTTCAGTTGGATGAGTTCATTAGTAATAGTTCAGTTGGGATGAGTTCATCAGTAATAGTTCAGTTGGGATGAGTTCATCAGTAATAGTTCAGTTGGGATGAGTTAATCAGTAATAGCTCAGTTGGATGAGTTCATCAGTAATAGTTCAGTTGGATGAGTTCATCAGGAATAGTTCAGTTGGTATGAGTTCATCAGGAATAGTTCAGTTGGGATGAGTTCATCAGGAATAGTTCAGTTGGGATGAGTTCATCAGTAATAGTTCAGTTGGGATGAGTTCATCAGTAATAGTTCAGTTGGGATGAGTTCATCAGTAATAGTTCAGTTGAGATGAGTTCATCAGCAATAGTTCAGTTGGGATGAGTTCATCAGTAATAGTTCAGTTGGGATGAGTTCACCAGTAATAGTTCAGTTGGGATGAGTTCATCAGGAATAGTTCAGTTGGGATGAGTTCATCAGGAATAGTTCAGTTGGGATGAGTTCATCAGGAATAGTTCAGTTGGGATGAGTTCCTCAGGAATAGTTCAGTTGGGATGAGTTCACAAGGAATAGTTCAGTTTGAATGAGTTCATCAGTAATAGTTCAGTTGGGATGAGTTCATCAGTAATAGTTCAGTTGGGATGAGTTCATCAGTAATAGTTCAGTTGGGATGAGTTCATCAGTAATAGTTCAGTTGGGATGAGTTCATCAGTAATAGTTCAGTTGGGATGAGTTCATCAGGAATAGTTCAGTTGGGATGAGTTCACCAGGAATAGTTCAGTTGGGATGAGTTCACCAGGAATAGTTCAGTTGGGATGAGTTCATCAGTAATAGTTCAGTTGGGATGAGTTCATCAGTAATAGTTCAGTTGGGATGAGTTTATCAGTAATAGTTCAGTTGGGATGAGTTCATCAGGAATAGTTAAGTTGGGATGAGTTCATCAGTAATAGTTCAGTTGGGATGAGTTCATCAGTAATAGTTCAGTTGGGATGAGTTCATCAGTAATAGTTCAGTTGGGATGAGTTCATCAGGAATAGTTCAGTTGGGATGAGTTCATCAGTAATAGTTCAGTTGGGATGAGTTCATCAGTAATAGTTCAGTTGGGATGAGTTCATCAGTAATAATTCAGTTGGGATGAGTTCATCAGGAATAGTTCAGTTGGGATGAGTTCACCAGGAATAGTTCAGTTGGGATGAGTTCACCAGGAATAGTTCAGTTTGGATGAGTTGATCAGTAATAGTTCAGTTTGGATGAGTTGATCAGTAATAGTTCAGTTGGGATGAGTTCATCAGTAATAGTTCAGTTGGGATGAGTTCATCAGTAATAGTTCAGTTGGGATGAGTTCATCAGGAATAGTTCAGTTGGGATGAGTTCACCAGGAATAGTTCAGTTGGGATGAGTTCATCAGTAATAGTTCAGTTGGGATGAGTTCATCAGTAATAGTTCAGTTGGGATGAGTTCATCAGGAATAGTTCAGTTGGGATGAGTTCATCAGTAATAGTTCAGTTGGGATGAGTTCAGTTGGGATGACTTCATCAGTAATAGTTCAGTTGGGATGAGTTCATCAGTAATAGTTCAGTTGGGATGAGTTCATCAGTAATAGTTCAGTTGGGATGAGTTCATCAGTAATAGTTCAGTTGGGATGAGTTCATCAGTAATAGTTCAGTTGGGATGAGTTCAGTTGGGATGACTTCATCAGTAATAAAGGCTGATACAGATTACCCATTACACAGAGATAGTTAAGCATGCACACACAACCACACACACACACACACTTACACGCACACACACACAACCACACTGGATATGAGATGTATTCTATGCTGTGGTCCCAGGTCAGTGTGACCTCTGTGATCCCTTCACCTCTGAGCCCTGTCCTTTGATTGGTCGTAGAATGATCTGAAGGCAAGCATGGAAATCTGCAAAAATGGCTCTGAAAGAAGGAGAGGAGAGGAGTGAAGAGGAGGAGAGGAGTGAAGAGAGGAGAGGAGAGAGGAGAGGAGTGAAGAGGAGGAGAGGCGAGAGGAGAGGAGAGGAGAGGAGAGGAGAGGAGAGGAGAGGAGAGGAGAGGAGAGGAGAGGAGAGGAGTGAAAAGGAGGATAGGAGTGAGGAGAGGAGTGAAGAGGAGGAGAGGCGAGAGGAGAGGAGAGGAGAGGAGAGGAGAGGAGAGGAGTGAAGAGGAGGAGAGGCGAGAGGAGAGGAGAGGAGAGGAGATGAGGAGAGGAGTGAAGAGGAGGAGAGGAGAGAGGAGAGGAGAGGAGAGGAGAGGAGAGGAGAGGAGAGGAGAGGAGAGGAGAGGAGAGGAGGAGAGGCGAGAGGCGAGAGGAGAGGAGAGGAGAGCTAGAAATAGCTCCTATATAAACTGCTCCACCCTCCTCCTCCTCCCCCTCCTCCCCCTCCTCCTCCTCCTCCTCCTCCTCCTCCTCCTCCCCTGTTAATTGTCTGATGGAGAGTTTAATAGAAAAGTTGGCCTGTACATGAGGCCAGATCGAAACCTCCCAAGAACCACTGCTGCTCTAGTGACATCAACTTCACTTCCTCTTCAGATAATGACATCACTTCCAGATGTGTGATGTCATCATGTGGGTGGAGCTTTGAGCCGTTGGTCCTTCCATGTGCTGACCGCCGTATCCCATCATGCCGTTGGCTCCGTAAAAGTTCACTCCCGCCATGTGCTGGGTCATCTGGTGGGAGAAACGCGTGCGCGCAAACACAAACGCAAACGCAAACACAAACACAAACACATACGCAAACGCAAACACAAACACAAACGCAAACGCAAACGCAAACACAAACACAAACACAAACACAAACACAAACGCAAACGCAAACACAAACACAAACACAAACACAAACACATACACAAACACAAACGCAAACACAAACACAAACACAAACACAAACGCAAACGCAAACACAAACACAAACACAAACGCAAACGCAAACGCATACACATACACAAACACAAACACAAACACATACACAAACACATACACAAACACAAACGCAAACGCAAACACAAACACAAACACAAACACAAACGCAAACGCAAACGCAAACACAAACACAAACACAAACACAAACGCAAACGCAAACACATACACAAACACAAACACAAACACAAACACAAACACATACACAAACACATACACAAACACAAACACAAACACAAACGCAAACGCAAACACAAACACAAACACATACACAAACACAAACACAGGGTTGAATACTTTAGTCAAATTGTTCCGTTTATGTAAATATCCTGTTGCACACATACTTCCTCATAGAAACACAATCAAACACACGGTCCTCACAAGCATAGCAATACATTCCAGGTGTGTGTGTGTGTCTCACCTGAGTGATGTTCCACTGTTGCTGCTGACACTGCTGTACTCCGTACACCTGCTGAGGCACGGCCGTCACTCCCCCCTTCATACCGTTCTGCTGAGCCCCCATCATGCCGTTCTGCTGAGCTCCCGTCATGCCGTTCTGCTGAGCCCCCATCATGCCGTTCTGCTGAGCTCCCATCATGCCGTTCTGCTGAGCCCCCGTCATGCCGCTCTGCTGAGCTCCCATCATGCCGTTCTGCGGAGCTCCCATCATGCCGTTCTGCGGAATTCCCATCATGCCGCTCTGCTGAGCTCCCATCATGCCGTTCTGCGGAGCTCCCATCATGCCGTTCTGCTGAGCTCCCATCATGCCGTTCTGCTGAGCTCCCATCATGCCGTTCTGCTGTGCTCCCATAATGCCGTTCTGCTGAGCCTCCATCATGCCGTTCTGCGGAGCTCCCATCGTATCGTTCTGCTGAGCTCCCATCATGCCGATCTGCTGAGCTCCCATCATATCGTTCTGCTGAGCTCCCATCATGCCGTTCTGCGGAACTTCCATCATGCCGTTCTGCGGAACTCCCATCATGCCGTTCTGCGGAGCTCCCATCATGCCGTTCTGCGGTGCTCCCATCATGCCGTTCTGCTGAGCTCCCATCATGCCGTTCTGCTGAGCTCCCATCATGCCGTTCTGCGGTGCTCCCATCATGCCGTTCTGCTGAGCTCCCATCATGCCGTTCTGCTGAGCTCCCATCATGCCGTTCTGCTGAGCTCCCATCATGCCGTTCTGCTGAGCTCCCATCATACCTTTATGCTGAGCTCCCATGATGCTTTGCTGCTGAGCAATCATGTTGTGGGGCACTCCTACCAGGAACGGGGATGTGTTGACCGCTTGCCCCATGACACCCTGTTGAGCCATAAAGCCATTCTGCTGTGCTAGTACCATTCCATTCTGCTGTGCTAGTACCATTCCATTCTGCTGTGCTAGTACCATTCCATTCTGCTGTGCTGGTACCATTCCATTCTGCTGTGCTAGTACCATTCCATTCTGCTGTGCTGGTACCATTCCATTCTGCTGTGCTGGTACCATTCCATTCTGCTGTGCTAGTACCATTCCATTCTGCTGTGCTAGTACCATTCCATTCTGCTGTGCTAGTACCATTCCATTCTGCTGTGCTGGTACCATTCCATTCTGCTGTCCTCCCATCACACCGTTCTGCTGCTGACCACTCAGGGCCATCATGGAGTGTGATGTGATCATGCCTCCTCCCATCGCCCCCCCCTGCGTGGCCAGGGAATGGTATGATCCGTAGTAGCCCAACTGGGCTGGGTTCATGTACAGGCCAGCTGGAGATAAAATAAATGTTTGCCACTGTTTAAGGGTAAAAGTTGGTAGCCTTAGCATGTTCTGTGAACTATCATTAGACTTGATTAAAAATGACCGTTGGTAAAGGACAGTTACGAAAAAACAATAGTGACCACTTCTACTCAAAATCAGCTGGAGGTACAAACCTATACCGACAGAAGAAACACAGTTGAGCCACTAATGTAGCCATAGAATACCATAACCTAGGTTCATTTACAGTCCAAGGACATCAAAGATGATCAACACAGTGACCACCACTTCTCTTACCTCGTGCAGCCAGGTTCTGGTGCCATGTGGGTGTGGTTGCGTAGAGGGAGAGGATGGAGTCCTTAGACATCTTTGTCCTAGAGCCCTCCTGTCTGGGTGCTGAGTCCAGGAACAGGCTGAGGTTCTCGGGTACCGACGCAGCCACACAACCCCTGGGCATGGAGCTACCCACCGGCTGGAGAGAGGAAAGATTGTCACACAGGTTAGTGTGTCTGTCTGTTTGTTTGTCAATCTGTCTGTGTATAACTGGTCCCTCTCTCTGAATCTCACTGTGGTCTTGGTGGAGGTGGTGGAGGAGGCAGGCAGGGGGCTGAATAGATTCAGGTCAGAATGCATCGTAGCTGGGTTAGCCGCCGCAGGACACCCCCTCTCTCCAGGGCTGGATCTACCATTAGATACAACAGCATGAGGAGCAGGAGCGTCTGAAACACACAGACAGAGAGACAGAGAGACAGAGAGAGAGATTTATTATTTTTGAACTTTTTGCTTGTTTTGGCAATGTTAACATATTTTTCCCATGCCAATAAAGCTTTTTGAATTTAATTAAATTGAGAGGAGAGAGTGAGAGATCGAGAGAGACAGAGAGAGAGCGAGAGAGAGAGCGAGGGGAGAGTGAGAGATCGAGAGAGACAGAGAGAGAGAGAGAGCGAGGGGAGAGTGAGAGATCGAGAGAGACAGAGAGAGAGAGAGAGAGCGAGGGGAGAGTGAGAGATTGAGAGAGACAGAGAGAGAGAGAGCGAGGGGAGAGATCGAGAGAGACAGAGAGAGAGAGAGAGAGAGAGAGAGAGAGCGAGGGGAGAGTGAGAGATCGAGAGAGAGAGAGAGAGAGAGAGTGAGGGGAGAGTGAGAGATCGAGAGAGACAGAGAAAGAGCGTGAGTTTTTGGACACGTCAGTACTATTTAGACTGAGTACCTGTTTGTGCTCTCGTCAACTCCTTGTCGTGTTTGACTTTACCATTAATTATTGGGTTGGCAAGAGCACAAACAGATATAGGACCAGGCCAATGTTGCTACAGATATTGACCAAATCTATTTGTATGTGTAGAGAGGTGTACTGATACCAAGTCCTAGGAGGTCTGAGATAGATGGAGACTGGGTCTGTGTCTTTGGGCTGTTTTCTCTCTTCTGAAAGAGTCAACAACAAAGACAGCATGAATAACTGAAGACAAATAAATATCAAACCTAGAATAGAATATATTTTGTAGAATACTGTACACACATTCAAACTCACCAACTTCATCTTCTCAAACACTACTGGCTCCATGGGGATGTTTTCACAGGTCTTCTCTTTCTAAATGAGGGAGAAGCAGAGGTCAGATGATTGAGAGAGTGAGAAACTTATCCAAACCAAAAACATACAGACCCAGAAAACCTGAGTCTACGCCTTCACTATGGTGAATCACTAAAACAATCCAGAAATACACTACGGAAAAAGAAGGAACAGCACGTCAGAAATCAGTGTAATGTAAGTGAAGAATCCATAGAATCTACCCACTTCTGGGCTAATTGGAAAACACTAAACAAACAACAACATGAAGAGTTATCGATCCAAAACGGAGATAAATCACTTCTCCAATCTTTTTGGCTCTATAACAAAGAACAAACAGCAAAAACATACACATGATCAAATACAAATCTTAGAATCAACTATTAAAGATGACCAGAACCCACTGGATTCTCCAATTACATTGAATGAGTTACAGGACAAAATAAAAACCCTCCAACCCAAAAAGGCCTGTGGTGTTGATGGTATCCTCAATTAAATTATAAAATATTTAGACCACAAATTGCAATTGGCTATAATTAAACTTTTTAACATCATCCTTAGCTCTGTCTTTTTCCCCAATATTTGGAACCAAGGACTGATCACCCCAATCCACAAAAGTGGAGACAAATCTGACCCCAATAACTACCGTGGGATATGCGTCAACAGCAACCTTGGGAAATTCCTCTGCATTATCATTAACAACAGACTCATACATTTTCTCAGTAAAAACAATGTACTGAGCAAATGTCAAATTGTTTTTTTTTACCAAAGTACAGTACGGCAGACCACGTATTCACCTTGCACACCATCAAATCAAATTAAATTGTATTGGTCACACACACATATTTAGCAGATGTTATTTCGGGTGTAGCGAAATGCTTGTGTTCCTAGCTCCAACCAAGGAGGACCTACAGCAGCACCTAGATCTTCTGCACAGATTGTGTCAGACCTGGGCCCTGACAGACCTGGGCCCTGACAGACCTGGGCCCTGACAGACCTGGGCCCTGTCAGACCTGGGCCCTGTCAGACCTGGGCCTTGACAGACCTGGGCCTTGACAGACCTGGGCCCTGACAGACCTGGGGCCCTGACAGACCTGGGCCCTGTCAGACCTGGGCCTTGACAGACCTGGGCCCTGACAGACCTGGGGCAGTGACAGACCTGGGCCCTGTCAGACCTGGGCCCTGTCAGACCTGGGCCTTGACAGACCTGGGCCCTGACAGACCTGGGCCCTGACAGACCTGGGGCCCTGACAGACCTGGGCCCTGACAGTAAATCTCAGTAAGACAAAAAATAATGGTGTCCAAAAAAGGTCCAGTTGCCAGGACAACGCATACAAATTCCATCTAGACACCGTTGCCCTAGAGCACACAAAAAACAATACAAACCTCGGCCTAAACATCAGTGCCACAGGTAACTTCCACAAAGCTGAGAGACAATCTGTGTAACAAACAAGAAACAAGACAAAAAACTTGAGTGCTCTTAACTACCCCCCCTCCCCCCTCCAAGTCAATACTTTGTAGAGCCACCTTTTGCTGCAATTACAGCTGCAAGTCTCTTGTATGTCTCTATAAGCTTGGCACATCTAGCCACTGGAATTTTTGCCCATTCTTCAAGGCAAATCTGCTCCAGCTCCTTCAAGTTGGATGGGTTCCGCTGGTGTACAGCAATCTGTAAGTCATACCACAGATTCTCAATTGGATTGAGGTCTGGGCTTTGACTAGGCCATTCCAAGACATTTAAATGTGTCCCATTAAACCACTTGAGTGTTGCTTTAGCAGTTTGTTTAGAGTTATTGTCCTGCTGGAAGGTGAACCTCCGTCCCAGCCTCAAATCTCTGGTAGACTTAAACAGGTTTCCCTCAAGAATTTAGCGCCATCCATCATTCCTTCCTTTTGGCGACCTCCAAATGTGTTTGCTTATTATTTTGTTTGTGTGTTTGTTTTTCTTTAAGCAATGGATTTTTTTGGACACTCTTCCATAAAGCAAAGGGGGTGAAAACACACACCACTTTTCCGTTCTTTATTTTTTAGATTTTTTTTAAACAAGTTACTTTTTAAAATTTCACATCACCAATTTGTACTATTTTATGTATGTCCTTTACATGAAATCCCAATAAAAAATCCATTTAAATTACAGGTTGTAATGCAACAAAAATAGGAAAAACGCCAAGGGGGATGAATACTTTTGCAAGGCACTGTATAAGGAGTATTGGTGGCAAATCTGATGGCCGAATAGTAAAGAACATCTAGCCGCTCTACCTGTCGATATATAAATTACGTCTCCGTAATCTAGCATGTGTAGGACGGTCATCTGTATCAGGGTTAGTCTGGCAGCTGGCGTGAAGGAGGAGCGATTACGATAGAGGAAACCAAGTCTAGATTTAACCTTAGCCTGCAGGTTTGATATGTGCTGAGAAAAGGATAGTGTACCATGTGTACCGTCTCGCCATATTCCGATGTACTCTAAACTCTCAGAGGTAGTAATCACACCTGTGGGGAGAGGGCCATTCTTCTTACCAAACCACATAACTTTTGTTTTGGAGGTGTTCAGAACAAGGTTAAGGGTAGAGAAAGCTTGTTGGACACAAATAAAGCTTTGTTGTAGAGCATTTTACACAAAATCTGTGGAGCGACCAGCTGAGTATAAGACTGTATCATCTGCATTTAAATGGATGAGAGAGCTTCCTATTGCCTGAGCTATGTTGTTGATGTAAATTTAGTAGAACGTGGGGCCTAGGATCGAGCCTTGGGGTACTCCCTTAGGCAGTGGCTAAGACAGCAGATGTTCTGACTTCATACACTGCACTCTTTGAGAGAGGTAGTTAGCAATCCATGCCAAAGACCCTTCAGAGACACCCAATACTCCTTAGCCTTCCCACAAGAATGAAATGGTCTACCGTATCAAAAGCTTTGGCCAAGTCAACACAAATAGCAGCACAACATTGCTTAAAATAGAGGGCAATGGTGACATCATTGAGGACCTTTAAGGTTGCAGTGACACATCCATAACCTGAGTGGAAACCAGATTGCATACCAGAGAAAATACTATAGACATCAAGGAAGCCAGTCAGTTGATATTGACAAGTTTTTCCAACACTTTTGATAAACAGGGCAAAATAGAAATAGGCCTATAACAGTTAGGATCAGCTTGATCTTTAAATAAATGACAATTCTTGTCTACCTTCCAAGCAATGGAAACTTCCCCAGAAAGGAGAGACAGGTTAAAAAGGTCAGAGATAGGCTTGGCAATGATAGAGGCACACTTCAGGAGCTCCTTTTCAACCTCTCCCTCGGACAGGGAGAGGTTGAAAATGTCAGTGACGACACTTGCCAGTTGGTCAGAGCATGCTCGCAGTACACGTCCTGGTAATCCGTCTGGCCCTGTGGCCTTGTGACCTGTTTAAAGGTCTTACTCACATCGGCTGAGGAGAGCATAATCACACAGTCTTCTGGAACAGCTGATGCTGTCATGCATGTGTCAGTGTTTGCCTTGAAGCGAGCATAAAAATTGTTTAGTTCGTCTGATAGGCTCGTGTCACTGGGCAGCTCTCGGCTGTGCTTCCCTTTTGTAGTCTGTAATGGTTTGCAAGCCCTGCCACATCTGACGATCGTCAGAGCCGGTGTAGTACCATTCGATCTTAGTCCTGTATTGACGCTTTGCCTGCTTGAGAGTTTGTCAGGGGGCATAGCGGAATTTCTTAAAAGCTTCCGGGTTAGAGTACCGCTCCTTGAAAGCTGCAGCTCTAGCCTTTAGCTCAGTGTGGATGTTGCCTGTAATCCATGGCTAATGGTTGGGGTGTGTACGTACGGTCAATGTGGGGACGACGTCATCGATGCACTTCTTGATTAAGCCAATGAGGAATCCTGGAACATATTCCAGTCTGTGCAAAACAGTCCTGTGGCTTAGCATCTGCTTCCTCTGACCACTTTTTTTTATTGATCAAGTCACTGCTGCTTCCTGCTTGAATTTTTGCTTATAAGCGAGAATCAGGAGAATATAATTATTGTCAGATTTGCCAAAATGGAGGGTGAGGGAGAACTTTATATGCATCTCAGTGTGTGGAGTAAAGGTGGTCTAGAATTGTTTTCTTTTCTCTCTGGTTGCACATTTAACATGATGATAGAAATGAGGTAAAACTGATTTAAGTTTGCCTGCATTAAAGTCCCCGGCCACTAGGGGCGCCAGAGTTTTTTTTCTCCTCTGGTTTTACTTTTAACATGCTAATAGTAATTTGGTAAAACGGATTTAAGTTTCCCTGCATTAAAGTCCCCGGCTACTAGGAGCTCCGCCTCTGGGTGAGCGTTTTCTTGTTTACTTATGGCGGAATAGAGCTCATTCAATGCCGTCTTAGTGCCAGCCTCAGTCTGTGATGGTATGTAAAACAGCTAGGAAAAATACAGATGAAAACTGTCTAGGTAGATAGTGTGGTCTACAGTTTAACATGAGATACTCTACCTCAGGCGAGCAATAGACTTCCTTAGATATCGTGCGCCAGCTGTTATTTACAAAAATACATAGTCTGACAAGACGCCGCTGTTCTATCCTGCCGGTACATCGTATAACCAGCCAGCTGTATGATGATTGTGTCGTTGTTCAGCCACAACTCCGTGAGGCACACAATAATATTGAATTATTATTTATTTTTTTACCTTTATTTTACTAGGCAAGTCAGTTAAGAACCAATTCTTATTTTCAATGACGGCTTAGGAACAGTGGGTTAACTGCCTTGTTCAGGGGGCAGAACGACAGATTTGTACCTTGTCAGCACGGGAGTTTGAACTAGCAACGTTTGGTTACTAGTCCTACGCTCTAACCACTAGGCTACCCAGCCGCCTCTACACTCTAACCACTAGGCTACCCTGCCGCCTCTACACTCTAACCACTAGGCTACCCAGCCGCCTCTACTCTCTAACCACTAGGCTACCCTGCCGCCTCTACACTCTAACCACTAGGCTACCCTGCCGCCTCTACACTCTAACTACTTGTCTACCTGCCACCTCCACACTCTACCCTGACGCCTCTACACTCTAACCACTAGGCTACACTGCCTCCTCTACACTCTAACCACTAGGCTACCTGCCGTCCCTACACTCTAACCACTAGGCTACCTGCCGTCCCTACACTCTAACCACTAGGCTACCCTGCCGCCTGTA
>NC_143051.1:5672500-5740000 GCF_057628025.1 Oncorhynchus mykiss | reverse complement strand
CTCTTCCTGTTTCTCTCTCCCTCTCCCCGTCTCTCTCTCTCTTCCTCCCCCTCTTCCTCTGTTTCTCCCCCCCCCCCCCCCCCCCCCCCATCTGTCTGAGGAGAGAAATACATCCAGACAGGTGTCTAACGAGGACTAAGGCCAAGACAGGAAGGTCACAGAAGATAGTGGGTTCAAGGCAGGAAGGTCACAGAAGATAGTGTGTTCAAGGCAGGAAGGTCCCAGAAAACAGGAAGGTCAAGAAAGGAAGGTCAGAGAAAATGGGAAATTCAAAACAGGAAGGTCACATATTTTTATGTAATTAGGCAAGTCAGTTTTAAGAACAAATTATTATTTGTAATGATGGCCCACTCCGGCCAAATCCGGACGAAGCCAATTGTGCGCCGCCCTATGGGACTCCCAATCACGGCCGGTTGTGACACAACCTAAAATTGAACCAGGGTCTGTAGTGACGCCTCTAGCACTGAGATGCAGTTCCCTTGACCGCTGTTCCACTCAGGAGCCCGAGGAAGGAAGGTGTCAGGTTTCAAAAAGGTACTGAGTAAAGGGTCTGAATATGTAAATAAGGTATTTTAAGTTTTTTTTATTTGTAATATATTTGCAAAATTGTCTAAAACTGTTTTCGCTTTGTCATTAAGGGGTATTGTGTGTAGATTGATGAGGGGAAACAATAATATAATACATTTTAGAATAAGGCTGTAACGTTACAAAAATATGAAAAAAGTCATGGGGTCTCAATACTTTCTGGATGCACTGTACTCCTACACACATACATAACCCCCCCCCACACACACACACACACGCACACGCACCTGTTGATTCTCTCTGCATTGTTGGGAACAAGTAAGCATTTCTCTGTTAGTCTACACCTTTTGTTATGAGGCATGTGACAAAATAAATTTCCTTAGAAATTATATTAATATTAAGCACATAGTTTCATATTTATCTTGTTCTGTATCTAAATGGCATTATTTTTCTTCTCACAGTTATGAAGGATCATGGGAACTCAGAGAGCTGCTGTGTGTATCTATGTAGTGAAGAATCATGGGAACTCAGAGAGCTGCTGTGTGTATCTATGTAATGAAGGATCGTGGGAACTCAGAGAGCTGCTGTGTGTATCTATTTAATGAAGGATCATGGAAACTCATAGAGCTGCTGTGTGTATCTATGTAATGAAGGATTGTGGGAACTCAGAGAGCTGCTGTGTGTATCTATGTAATGAAGGATTGTGGGAACTCAGAGAGCTGCTGTGTGTATCTATTTAATGAAGGATCATGGAAACTCATAGAGCTGCTGTGTGTATCTATGTAATGAAGGATCATGGGAACTCAGAGAGCTGCTGTGTGTATCTATTTAGTGAAGGATCATGGGAACTCAGAGAGCTGCTGTGTGTATCTATTTAGTGATGATAGACGCTGATACAGTTATTCTATCTTCATCACTCTTTACATTATACCATATCTTGGCCCTTGCTTCATATTCGTCACCAAACCCACTGGCTCCAGGTCATCTATAAGTCTTTGCTAGGTAAAGCACTGCCTTATCTAAGCTCACTGGTCACCATAGCAGCACCCACCCGTAGCACGTGCTCCAGCAGGTATATCTCTCTGGTCACCCCCAAGCCAACTCCTTCTTTGGCCGCCTTTCCTTCCAGTTCTCTGCTGCCAATGACTGGAACGAATTGCAAAAATCACTGAAGCTGGATACTCATATCTCCCTCACTAGCTTTAAGCACCAGCTGCCAGAGCAGCTCACAGATCACTGCACCTGTACACAGCCCATCTGTAAATAGCCCATCCAACTACCTCATCCCCATACTTTTTTTTTACTCCTTTGCACCCCAGTATCTCTAATTGCACATTCATCTTCTGCACATCTATCCCTCCAGTCTCTATCACTCCAGTGTCTAATTGCTATATTGTAATTATTTTTCTACTATGGCCTATTTATTGCCTTACCTCCCTTATCTTACCTCATTTGCACACACTGTATATGTACATTTTGTTTTCTTTTGTTCTACTGTATTATTGACTGTATGTTTGTTTATTCCATGTGTAACTCTGTGTTGTTGTTTGTGTCGCACTGCTTTGCTTTATCTTGGCCAGGTCGCAGTTGTAAATGAGAAGTTGTTCTCAACTAGCCTACCTGGCTAAATAAAGGTGAAATAAAAATAATAAAAAAATAACATCTTTATCTGTATCTAAATATCATCACATGCAAACTCTAGGGCTGTTGTGAGTGCAAACTAGTCATGGAGGCAGTCAAATTCCACGTGACCTTGATGCTGCTGATGGTCATTAGTAGTCTACCAAACTTGTTAACTGCCTGGTACTCAGCACTCTATTGTCCCTCTAATCACTCTGACATCAATGCAAATATAATGGTAAATCTAAATCAAACACATCATGAGAGCCCATGAGCTCATGTTGCACAACATTTCTATAGGCTATGCAATTGCGGGAGAAAAAAGAGTGATGGCCTCTAATAAAAAGAGGAGGATCCCATCAGCTTTCTATAGGCTAGGCCTACTATATTTACTTCTCAACTGTCCTAACATTAAGCACATTGCTTGTATTTACAACAGAAGTATAACCTACCTGGCTGGTATGAAAATAAACCAGGGGAAAAGCGTCCTCCATTCAGTATTTAAGTACATACATGACATAGATTTTTTTCCTGCTGCACCTGTTTTCATACAGGTGCATGATAATGGTCCATACGAAATCAAAACAAATTTCACACATATATTATTTAGTATATCTAAAGACAAGATTAAATCAAGAATAGTCTGCTGGGTGACAATATTAGCCTTTCACTTGTGAATTATATATTATAACTTGTGAATGATGCTCAGCATAAGAAACAATGCCTTTTATTTTGTGACTTGTTTGAATCAGTCGCACACCTCATGTAGCCTAGCCCATAAGCCTATATGTTTTAATAAGGTTTGTATCACAGCTAAAGTGGCCAAATAACTTCTTAAAATTGAGCACATTAATCTGCTTTACAAGGGGTGTAGAGCCTAACTGTCATACAAAAGCAGCGTGTGAATTTCAAGTTTAGGGAAGATCATTTTCACCATAAAAATGCACATTTATAATAAAAGCATTACATGCACAATTGCATTTGCGGTCACTTTTGATAATGGTGTTTCCGATAATGGAACATTCACGCTTATTATACTGTCATGTGCGCATTGCTGTGCTTATAATGTGATGAAATAGCATAATCGTTTAGCAACATTTTAAGCTAAACGTTCTGATCTGTTGCGTCAGCCACATTGCATAAAAAAGTTGTTTTAAAACTAGTGGTTGTATTAATTAGGGATCTATCGAATCCCACAACTTTCCCAGACTATGTTTGGAAAATTTATGGGGGATAGTAGATTGACATAGAATAGTGCTTTTGCTGTTCGTTAGGCCTACTCATCTTGTTGGCTGACAAAAAGCACATGTGGACAGTTTCTTCCCAATATCTTCAATATGGACCTCGGAATTGGATAAGGACGTACGCTGTTGCGTCCCGGTGTCCATCTTCACTTGTAGCCTGTGAGAAATACCTGATCACGCTTATGGAGACCCATGCGAGTGAGAGGTGCTTAGGAGCACTCAACACTCAGGGAGAAGGGCACAATGGCCACTGCCTAGGGTGCATTACAGCCACATAAAGGGTGATGACACCATGAAATTTGAGGCATTATCAAGTTTTTGTCAAATTGTGAACGAGAGACTGTTGTAGTGTGTGTGCAGCCTGCACAAAAAAAACAAAGCAGAGCTCATGTGTTTCGAGCATTTTTTTTCCAAATCATCATTAGTCTAATTAATGCATTAAAAATCAACACATATAGACCAACGTTTGTAGAAGAACTAAAGTTACATTAATAACTCTATATTAAGCATATAGGAGCACCTATTTCTTTGTTAATTAACCACTCAACACAGAATGGCCGCATGTGCGCATTCCCCCAAATCATTTGGAGAAAATATTTATATTTTATTCAGCTTTGTTCAAATGTATTCTTTATACTATAAAATGACATAAAATAATGCCACGGAATTATAAGCTAAGCTGTAGCCCACAGCCATATGGCATAGCCAGATCAGGACCTAACATAAGGACAACTCAGAGTATGTTATTCAATTCTTCTGAAATAGTCTACATTTCCTTCATATCATGTTTCTTTAGACCTGTCTAAAATAAATAATGGATTTATTTTAAAGGTGTAGGCTATATTACATGGAACCAAAGGTCTGCATCAGTCTGGAGGTCAGGAGATGCTATAATGTGTTGATGGTTAATTAACCGGACATTACTGTGAGACCTATAGTTATTTGCTTGACAATCACTAGCTGACTAAAATGTTATAACCGCTGCAGCCCTAGCTAGCGCTTTACATTACACCATATCTAAATAGCATCACATGCTAACTCTTCACATTAAACCATATCTAAATCTGTATCTAAATAGCATCACATGCTAACTCTTCACATTATACCATATGTAAATCTGTATCTAAATAGCATCACATGCTAACTCTTCACATTAAACCATATGTAAATCTGTATCTAAATAGCATCACATGCTAACTCTTCACATTAAACCATATCTAAATCTGTATCTAAATAGCATCACATGCTAACTCTTTACATTATACCATATCTAAATCTGTATCTAAATAGCATCACATGCTAACTCTTCACATTATACCATATGTAAATCTGTATCTAAATAGCATCACATGCTAACTCTTCACATTATACCATATCTAAATCTGTATCTAAATAGCATCACATGCTAACTCTTCACATTATACCATATCTAAATCTGTATCTAAATAGCATCACATGCTAACTCTTCACATTATACCATATCTGTAACGGCGTTCGTCTGTAGGAGGAGGAGAAGCGGACCAAAGCGCAGCGTGGTGGTTGTTCATTGTATTTTATTCTCGACACTATACATGAACAAACTAACGAAAAAACAAGAAACGTGAGAACTCAAAACCTAATACAGCCTATCTGGTGAATACTACACAAAGACAGGAACAATCACCCACAAACACACAGTGAAACCCAGGCTACCTAAGTATGATTCTCAATCAGAGACAACTAATGACACCTGCCTCTGATTGAGAACCATACTAGGCCGAAAACATAGAACTGCCCCAAAACATAGAAAAACAAACATAGACTGCCCACCCAACTCACGCCCTGACCATACTAAATAAATACAAAAACAAAGGAAATAGAGGTCAGAACGTGACAGAACCCCCCCCCCCCCAAAGGTGCGGACTCCGGCCGCAAAACCTTGACCTATAGGGGAGGGTCTGGGTGGGCGTCTGTCCGCGGTGGCGGCTCTGGCGCGGGACGCGGACCCCACTTCGCCATTGTCTCAGTCCGCCTTATTGTCCGCCTCCGTGGCTTACTCACCATGCCCACCCCTCTCAATGACCCCACTGGACAGAGGGGCTGCTTGGGACAGAGGGGCAGCTTCTCGGGACAGAGGGACAGCTGCTCGGGACAGAGGGACAGCTGCTCGGGACAGAGGGACAGCTGCTCGGGACAGAGGGACAGCTGCTCGGGACAGAGGGACAGCTGCTCGGGACAGAGGGACAGCTGCTCCGGGCGGAGGGGCTCTAGCGGCCCCTGGCTGACTGGCGGCACTGGCGGCCCCTGGCTGACTGGCGGCCCCTGGCTGACTGGCGGCACTGGCGGCCCCTGGTTGACTGGCGGCGCTGGCGCTGGGCTGACTGGCGGCACTGGCGGCCCCTGGTTGACTGGCGGCACTGGCGGCCCCTGGCTGACTGGCGGCACTGGCGGCCCCTGGCTGACTGGCGGCACTGGCGGCCCCTGGCTGACGGGCGGCACTGGCGGCTCCTGGCTGACGGGCGGCATTGGCGGCTCCTGGCAGACGGGCGGCACTGGCGGCGCTGGGCAGACGGGCGGCACTGGCGGCGCTGGGCAGACGGGCGGCGCTGGCGGCGCTGGGCAGACGGGCGGCGCTGGCGGCGCTGGGCAGACGGGCGGCGCTGGCGGCGCTGGCGGCGCTGGGCAGACGGGCGGCGCTGGCGGCGTTGGGCAGACGGGAAGCTCCGATGGCGCCGGGCAGACGGGAAGCTCCGGCAGAGGCGCCGGACAGGCGGGAGGCTCCGGCAGAGGCGCCGGACAGGCGGGAGGCTCCGGCAGAGGCGCCGGACAGGCGGGAGGCTCCGGCAGAGGCGCCGGACAGACGGGAGACTCCGGCAGAGGCGCCGGACAGACGGGAGACTCCGGCAGCGCTGGAGAGGAGGAAGGCTCTGGTAGCGCCGGAGAGGCGGGAGACTCCGGCAGCGCTGGAGAGGAGGAATGCTCTGGACGGATGGGCCGGAGAGACAGCCTGGTACGGGGAGCTGCCACCGGAGGGCTGGGGTGTGGAGGTGGTGACGGATAGACCGGGCCGTGCAGGCGCACTGGAGCTCTTGAGCACCGAGCCTGCCCAACCTTACCCGGTTGAATGGTCCCGGTCGCCCTGCCAGTGCGGCGAGGTGGAATAGCCCGCACTGGGCTATGCAGGCGAACCGGGGACACCGTGCGCAAGGCCGGTGCCATGTAAGCCGGCCCAAGGAGACGCACTGGAGACCAGATGCGTAGAGCCGGCTTCATGGCACTTGGCTCGATGCCCACTCTAGCCCGGCCGATACGCGGAGCTGGAATGTACCGCACCGGGCTGTGCACCCGCACTGGGGACACCGTGCGCTCCACAGCATAACACGGTGCCTGCCCGGTCTCTCTAGCCCCCCGGTAACCACAGGAAGTTGGCTCAGGTCTCCTACCTGGCGTAGCCATACTCCCTGTTAGCCCCCCCCCAAGAAATTTTTGGGGCTGACTCCCGGGCTTCCATCCACGACGCCGCGCTGCCTCCTCATACCAGCGCCTCTCCGCTTTCGCCGCCTCCAGTTCTTCTTTGGGACGGCGATATTCTCCTGGCTGAGCCCAGGGTCCTCTTCCGTCTAATTCGTCCTCCCATGTCCATACCTCCTCGCGCTGCTCCTGCTGCTGCTTTTTCCTTTGCCCATTACCACACCGCTTGGTCCTGTTGTGGTGGGTGATTCTGTAACGGCGTTCGTCTGTAGGAGGAGGAGAAGCGGACCAAAGCGTGGTGGTTGTTCATTGTATTTTATTCTCGACACTATACATGAACAAACTAACGAAAAAACAAGAAACGTGAGAACTCAAAACCTAATACAGCCTATCTGGTGAATACTACACAAAGACAGGAACAATCACCCACAAACACACAGTGAAACCCAGGCTACCTAAGTATGATTCTCAATCAGAGACAACTAATGACACCTGCCTCTGATTGAGAACCATACTAGGCCGAAAACATAGAACTGCCCCAAAACATAGAAAAACAAACATAGACTGCCCACCCAACTCACGCCCTGACCATACTAAATAAATACAAAAACAAAGGAAATAGAGGTCAGAACGTGACAATATCTTTATACGTATCTAAATAGCATCACATGCTAACTCTTTACATTAAACCATATCTAAATCTGTATCTAAATAGCATCACATGCTAACTCTTTACATTAAACCATATCTAAATCTGTAAATCTGTACATTATACCGTATGTGACCGAGAGCCTCGATTTGGTCTTATGTAGAAAAATTGAAATGATGTTTTTTTGCATTAGATAAAAGTAGAGACTCAGAGCTAGAAAATGGTTTATCATAGACTACATTTGAGGAACAATGGGAAAGTAATTCTGCTTTGAAAGTTGATAAACTTGTAACCCCACTTTTGAGAAAACGGTCCTTGAAAACGGTCCTTGAATGAGTAAAGTAGTGGGTTCAAATATGAGGCCATGTGCTAGACAGAGTGAGTAAGGTAGTGGATTCAAATGTGAGGCCATGTGCTAGACAGAGTGAGTAAGGTAGTGGATTCACATGTGAGGCCATGTGCTAGACAGAGTGAGTAAGGTAGTGGATTCACATGTGAGGCCATGTGCTAGACAGAGTGAGTAAGGTAGTGGATTCAAATGTGAGGCCATGTGCTAGACAGAGTGAGTAAGGTAGTGGATTCACATGTGAGGCCATGTGCTAGACAGATTGAGTAAAGTAGTGGATTCAAATGTGAGGCCATGTGCTAGACAGAGTGAGTAAGGTAGTGGATTCAAATGTGAGGCCATGTGCTAGACAGAGTGAGTAAAGTAGTGGATTCACATGTGAGGCCATGTGCTAGACAGAGTGAGTAAAGTAGTGGATTCAAATGTGAGGCCATGTGCTAGACAGAGTGAGTAAGGTAGTGGATTCAAATGTGAGGCCATGTGCTAGACAGAGTGAGTAAGGTAGTGGATTCAAATGTGAGGCCATGTGCTAGACAGAGTGAGTAAGGTAGTGGATTCACATGTGAGGCCATGTGCTAGACAGAGTGAGTAAAGTAGTGGATTCAAATGTGAGGCCATGTGCTAGACAGAGTGAGTAAGGTAGTGGATTCACATGTGAGGCCATGTGCTAGACAGAGTGAGTAAGGTAGTGGATTCACATGTGAGGCCATGTGCTAGACAGAGTGAGTAAGGTAGTGGATTCACATGTGAGGCCATGTGCTAAACAGAGTGAGTAAGGTAGTGGATTCACATGTGAGGCCATGTGCTAGACAGAGTGAGTAAGGTAGTGGATTCACATGTGAGGCCATGTGCTAAACAGTGTGAGTAAAGTTAATTTCTCTACCATAGTCGTCATCAACGTTGTTTTAGAGAATGTGTCAGTACGTCCAACAGGCCTCACAACCGCAGATCACGTGTAACCAGGCCAGCCCTGGACCTCCACATCTGGCTTCTTCACCTGCGGGATCGTCTGAGACCAGCCACCCAGACAGCTGATGAAACTGAGGATTTCTGTCTGTAATAAAGCCTTTTTGTAGGGGAAAAACGTGTTCTGATTAGGTTGGCCTGGCACCCCAGTGGGTGGCTGTGCACCGGCCCATGTGAAATACAAAGATACGGGCCTGATTTCGTTATATGAACTGTAACTCAGTAAAATCGTTTACATTGTTGTCTGTTGCATTTATATTTTTTGTTCAGTATAGGTTCAATGTTACCTAGCTAGCTAACATTACACTATAACTAGCAATGCAAATGGCTTTCAGAGATACAAATAATGTTACCACACAGATCATTTCACGTAACGTTATCTAGTGAATCAGCAAGCTAACGTTATCTAGTGAATCAGCAAGCTAACGTTATCTAGTGAATCAGCAAGCTAATATTATCTAGTGAATCAGCAAGCTAACCCTATCTAGTGAATCAGCAAGCTAACGTTATCTAGTGAATCAGCAAGCTAACGTTATCTAGTGAATCAGCAAGCTAACGTTATCTAGTGAATCAGCAAGCTAACGTTATCTAGTGAGTCAGCAAGCTAACTTTATCTAGTGACTCAGCAAGCTAACGTTATCTAGTGAATCAGCAAGCTAACGTTATCTGGTGAATCAGCAAGCTAACATTATCTGGTGAATCAGCAAGCTAACGTTATCTAGTGAATCAGCAAGCTAACCGTATCTAGTGAATCAGCAAGCTAACGTTATCTAGTGAATCAGCAAGCTAACGTTATCTAGTGAATCAGCAAGCTAACGTTATCTAGTGAATCAGCAAGCTAACGTTATCTAGTGAATCAGCAAGCTAACGTTATCTAGTGAATCAGCAAGCTAATATTATCTAGTGAATCAGCAAGCTAACCCTATCTAGTGAATCAGCAAGCTAACGTTATCTAGTGAATCAGCAAGCTAACGGTATCTAGTGAATCAGCAAGCTAACGTTATCTAGTGAATCAGCAAGCTAACGTTATCTAGTGAATCAGCAAGCTAACGTTATCTAGTGAATCAGCAAGCTAACGTTAGCCAACTAGCTAACAGTACGCGTTAACTTGCAATGAAAACGACTTTCTGACAAAATTAGAAACGTATATTATCTGATAATGTAGCTAGACTCTTATGGATGAACGCTTCACAGCAGACTGGAACCATTTAAATAAGTATGTCCGGCTGTGTCGTTTACGTTTTCTTTGTAGTTACAGTTTGGTTGGTCCGCTGTGTCAAGACACTCAGGTTCACACTGACCATGTGCAGAAAGTAGTACATCACAACTTGTTCCCACTGATCTTTGTCGATAGCGCCTGCTATATTCAGGCTATGTTGTTGAGAGTAATGTGTGTCTGTGTGTGCTGTTCTCACATTTTCTCCCCTAGCCCTTAATCCTACACACGGGATAGCTAATTAAACTAGGCTGTGACACCGTTAGAGTCACACAACAAAGATATCCTACACACAGCAGGAAATGTGAGCAGGATCACTAATAAACTGTAGAAAACAGAAGCAAAATGTCACTGTCTATATTTGTTCTATGTTCCTTATGTCTGCTCAACACACACACACACACACACACACACACACACACAGTTTCAAACGCTTCAGGGCTTGTTCCCATTTCCGAGAGGGCTACGAGACTCATGGTACATTAAACACACACTTTAGGCCCAGTGGAGATGTTGCCATGGCTGTCATAAAGCCCCTGAGCTGAGAGAGTGAACGATGTAGCAATCCTTGCTTTGCTTTTTTTCTATCTGTTGTTAATACTGTCGTGTTCTCATTGAATGTAACAGTAGAGGTTTGATATGATAACTAGTCTTCAGGAAGTTTCCACTTAACTGATTCCTTAAGTTTTCCCCATTTTGTTGATGCTACATCCTGATTTTACAACCCGATTTTCAGACGGAACGTCAACGTTACAGAGACAACAGAGAGGGGGATCTTGGCGAGATGAAGGCGAAGGGAGAACCGGCCACCTCTTTTCCTCCATTCGATTGGCCAATGTACAGCCAGCTGATAATAAAATGGATGACCTCCGATTGTCAATTTGCTCCCAACGGGGCTCTCGTAAACTGCATTAAATTCTGCTTTTCTGAAACATTTTCTATCTCCAAAAATGAGTTTTTGGCTGTTATATTTACTGTTGTATAGATTCCACAAGAAAAATCACAAGCTGGCACTTAATGAACTTAACACCACCCGTTGCCTTGATGACAGCTTTGCATTCTCTCAACCAGCTTCCCCTGGAATGCTTTTCCAACCGTCTTGAAGGAGTTCCCACATATGCTGAGCACTTGTTGGCTGCTTTTCCTTCACTCTGTGGTCCAAGTCATCCCAAATCATCTCAATTGGGTTGAGGTCGGGTTATTGTGGAGGCCAGGTCATCTAATGCAGCACTCCATCACTCTCCTTCTTGGTCAAATAGCCCTTACACAGCCTGAAGGTTTGTTTGGGGTAATTGTCCTGTTGAATTACAAATGATAGTCCCACTAAGCACAAAACAGATGGGATGGCATATTGCTGCAAAATGCTAAATAAATCACAGACAGTGTCACCAGCAAAGCACCCCCACACCATCACACCACCTCCTCTATGCTTCACGGTGGGAACCACACACGTGGAGATCATCCATTTAATTACTCTCCGTCTCACAAAAATCGCAAATATTGACTCATCAGACCAAAGCATAGATTTCCACCGGTCTAATGTCCATTGCTCGTGTTTCTTGGTCCAATCAAGTCTCTTCTTCTCATTGGTGTCCTTTAGTAGTGATTTCTTTGCAGCAATTTGACCATGAAGGCCTGATTCACACAGTTGATGTTGAGATATGTCTGTTACTTGAACTGTTGAAAGCATTTATTTGTGCTGCAATTTGTGAGGCTGGTAACGCTAATGAACTTATCCTCTGCAGCAGCGGTGACTCTGGGTCTTCCTTTCCTGTGGCGGTCCTCAATTTCATCATAGGGCTTGATGGGTTTTTGCGACTTCACTTGAAGAAACTTTAAAAGTTCTTGAAATTTTCCACATCGACTGACCTTCATCTCTTAAAGTAATGATGGACGTTTCTCTTTGCTTATTTGAGCTGTTCTTGCCATAAAATGGACTTGTTTTTTTTTACCAAATAGGGCTATCTTCTGTATATCCCCCCTACCTTGTCACAACACAACTGATTGGCTCAAATGCAAGGGGGCAGTATTTTCACGTCCAGATGAAAAGCGTGCCCAAAGTAAACTGCCTGTTACTCAGGTCCAGAAGCTAGGATATGCATATAATTAGTAGATTTGGATAGAAAACACTCTAATGTTTCCAAAACTGTTAAGATAATGCCTGTGAGTATAACAGAACTCATATGGCAGGCAAAAACCTGAGAAAAATCCAACCAGGAGGTGGGAAATATGAGGTTTGTAGTTTTTCAAGTGATTGCCTATCCAATATCCAGTGTCTATGGCGTCAGATTGCACTTCCCAAGGCTTCCAGTAGATGTCAACAGTCTTTAGAAAGTTGTTTCAGGCTTCTATTGAGAAAGGGGTGCGAATAAGAGCTGTTTCAACAATTGGTCAGGCTGAAAGCCTTTAGTTTAGTCTTGCGTGCGGCCGTGAGCACGAGCTCCGTTCCCTTTCCTTTCTAATGACAAAGGAATTGTCTGGTTGGAATATTATTGATGTTTATGATAAAAACATCCTAAGGATTGATTATATACATCGTTTGATATGTTTCTACGAACTGTAGTGGAACTTTTTTGACTTTTCGTCTGGACTTGGTGCCTCCGCTTTGTGCATGTGGATTAATTAACTAAATGCACAAACAAAAAGGAGCTATTTGGACATAAATGATGGACTTTATCAAACAAAACAAACATTTATTATGGAACTGGGATTCCTGGGAGTGCATTCTGATGAAGATCATCAAAGGTAAGTGAATATTTATAACGCTATTTCTGACTTTTGATGACTCCACAACTTGGCGGGTATCTGTATGGCTTGTTTTGGTGGCTGAGCGCTGTACTCAGATGGTGTGCTTTCGCCGTAAAGCTTTTTTGAAAATCTGACACAGCGGTTGCATTAAGGAGAAGTTTATCTCTAATCCTATGTATAACACTTGTATCTTTCATCAAAGTTTATTTATCAAAGTATTTCTGTAAATTGTTGTGGCTCTCTGCGAATTCACCGGATGTTTTGGACGCAAAACATTACTGAACATAACGCACCAATGTAAACTGAGATTTTTGGATATAAATATGAATTATCGAAGAAAACATACATGTATTGTGTAACATGACGTCATATGAGTGCTATCTGATGAAGATCATCAAAGGTTAGTGATTAATTCTATCTCTATTTCTGATTTTTGTGAATCCTCTCTTTGGCTGGAAAATGGCTGTGTTTTTGTGACTAGGCGCTGACCTAACATAATCGCATGGAAAACTTTCGCCGTAAAGACTTTTTGAAATCGGACACTGTGGTTGGATTAACAAGAAGTGTATCTTTAAAATTATGCATAATAATTGTATGTTTGAGGAATTTTAATTATGAGATTTCTGTTGTTTGAATTTGGCGCCCTGCAATTTCACTGGCTGTGGTCAAATTGATCCCGTTAACGGGATTTGAGCCAAAATAGGTTTTAAGGAAAGAAATTGCACAAATTAACTTTTAACAAGGCAAACTTGTTAATTGAAATGCATTCCAGGTGACTACCTCATGAAGCTGGTTGAGAGAATACCAAGAGTGTGCAAAGCTGCCATCAAGGCAAAGTGTTGATACTTTGAAGAATCTCAAAAAATAAAATATATTTTGATTTGTTTAACACTTTTTTTGGTTACTACATGATTCCATATGTGTTATTTCATAGTTTTGATGTCTTCACTATTATTCTACAAAGTAGAAAATAGGTCAAATAAAGAAAAACCCTGGAATGAGTAGGTGTGTCCAAACTTTTGATTGGTACTGTACATCGGCGACATCACCACAGTGAAGGTTCGCTGCTTCCCCAAATCAAAAGGACCAACCACTGAGGTTGGTGCGAAAATACAGGACAGGGCTACCACACACAGGGCTATCAGACAACCCTGAGGCTGTGACAAGAAGTACAAGAAGTCCCACTATGCAGAGTCATCAAACGAGCAAAAGGACAGTGTAGGAACAATGTGGAATCATATTACACAGGCTACTGACGCCCGCTGCATGTGGCAGAGGCTACAGTCCATTACGGATTACAGCTGTGATCTGCCCAATGATGCCTCTTTACCAGACAAACACATTTTTTTTTATTTTAATGCTAGCTTTCGAAAATAACAACCCTGTGTGAAGGCCCACACTGACCCAGAGGACTGGGTGATTTCTCTCTCAATGTCACGCCCTGGCCATAGAGAGGCTTTTATTCTCTATTTTGGTTACGCCAGGGTGTTACTAGGGTGGGCATTCTATGTTCCTTTTTTCTATGTTTTTGTATTTCTTTGTTTTTGGCCGGGTATGGTTCTCAATCAGGGACAGCTGTCTGTCGTTGTCTCTGATTGAGAACCATTCTTAGGTAGCTCTTGCCCACATGGGTTTTGTGGGTAGTTATTTTCTGTTTAGTGTGTGTTGCACCTGACGGAGCTGTATCGGTTGTCTCTTTGTTGTTTTGCATTTTAGTGTTCAATTTCGAATAAACATGAGGAACGCGTAGCACGCTGCGCTTTGGTCCTCCCCTTCTTCCACCAACGTCCGTTACACTCAGAGACCGGCGTGAGGAAGATCTTTAATCAGCGTAACACTAGCAAGGCCTCCGGGCCAGACGGTATTCCAGATTGCTTATTCAGAGCAGAACAGCTGGCAGGCATATACGCTGTCATTTTCAACCTCTTCTTGTCCCAATCTGTAATCCGTGCATGTTTTAAGATGTCCACCATCATTCCTGTTCCCAAGAACTCTAAGGCTTCATGCGACAATGACTACCACCCTGTAGCACTCACTTCTGTAATCAAGAAGTGCTTTGAGAGGCTGGTTATGGCACACATCCCAGACAACCTAGACCCACTCTAATTTGCATATACCACCTCAACAGATTCATAGACAACGCAATCTCAACTGCTCTCCACACTGCCCTCACCCACCTAGATAAGAGGAATACCTATGTGAGAATGCTGTGCATTGACTACAGCTCAGCGTTCAACAATACTGTTCCCTCCAAGCTCATCAAGCTCATCATCAAGCTAAAGACTCTGGGACTGAACACCTCCCTCTTCAACTGGCCCTGGCCCTGGGCGTCCTGACATGCCAACCCCCGTCCACACGGGGGACCCACAGGGGTGTGTGCTTAGTCCCCTCCTGTGTCCCTTGTTCACCGTGGCCTGGCATGACTCCAATCATGATGTTTGCGGACGAAATGACGGTGGTACAGCTTCTATCCCCAAGCTATGAGACTGCTAAATAGCCAACTAAATAGCTAACTAAATAGCTAACTAAATGGCTAATTAAATAGCTAACTAAATAGCTAATTAAATAGCTAATTAAATAGCTAACTAAATAGCTAACTAAATAGCTAATTAAATAGCTAACTAAATAGCTAACTAAATAGCTAACTAAATAGCTAACTAAATAGCTAACAAAATAGCGAACAAAAGGATACACTGACTATCTGATTTTGCCGTTGTATTTATTATTTTTTGCACACCCATTATATACTGACTCTACCCACACATTCATCATATACGCTGATGCTACACTGTTTATCATATATCCCGATGCCTAGTTACCTTACCCTATACATACCTAACTCCATCACCACAATATCCCTGCATACATAGTATGGTATTAACTGACCCTGTATATAGTATTAAACTGACCCTGTATATAGGATGGTATTGACTGACCCTGTATATAGGATGGCATTGACTGACCCTGTATATAGTATGGTATTAACTGACCCTGTATATAGTATTAACTGACCCTGTATATAGTGTGGTATTAACTGACCCTGTATATAGTATGGTATTAACTGACCCTGTATATAGTATGGTATTAACTGACCCTGTATATAGTATGGTATTAACTGACCCTGTATATAGTATGGTATTAACTGACTCTGTATATAGTATGGTATTAACTAACCCGGTATATAGTGTGGTATTAACTGACCCTGTATATAGTATGGTATTAACTGACCCTGTATATAGTATGGTATTGGACTGACCCTGTATATAGTATGGTATTAACTAACCCTGTATATGGTATGGTATTAACTGACCCTGTATATAGTATTAACTGACCCTGTATATAGTATGGTATTAACTGACCATGTATATAGTATGGTATTAACTGACCCTGTATATAGTATGGTATTAACTGACCATGTATATAGTATGGTATTATCTGACCCTGTATATAGTATGGTATTATCTGACCCTGTATATAGTATGGTATTAACTGACCCTGTATATAGTATGGTATTAACTGACCCTGTATATAGTATTAACTGACCCTGTATATAGTATGGTATTATCTGACCCTGTATATAGTATGGTATTAACTGACCCTGTATATAGTATGGTATTAACTGACCATGTATATAGTATGGTATTAACTGACCCTGTATATAGTATGGTATTAACTGACCATGTATATAGTATGGTATTGAACTGACCCTGTATATAGTATGGTACTAACTGACCCTGTATATAGTATGGTATTAACTGACCCTGTATATAGTATGGTATTAACTGACCCTGTATATAGTATGGTATTAACTGACCCTGTATATAGTATGGTATTAACTGACCCTGTATATAGTATGGTATTAACTGACCATGTATATAGTACGGTATTAACTGACCCTGTATATAGTATTAACTGACCCTGTATATAGTATGGTACTAACTGACCCTGTATATAGTATGGTATTAACTGACCCTGTATATAGTATGGTATTAACTGACCCTGTATATAGTATGGTATTAACTGACCCTGTATATAGTATGGTATTAACTGACCCTGTATATAGTATGGTATTAACTGACCCTGTATATAGTATGGTATTAACTGACCATGTATATAGTATGGTATTGAACTGACCCTGTATATAGTATGGTACTAACTGACCCTGTATATAGTATGGTATTAACTGACCCTGTAAATATTATGGTATTAACTGACCCTGTATATAGTATGGTACTAACTGAACCTGTATATAGTATGGTATTAACTGACCCTGTATATAGTATGGTATTAACTGACCCTGTATATAGTATTAACTGACCCTGTATATAGTATGGTATTAACTAACCCGGTATATAGTGTGGTATTAACTGACCCTGTATATAGTATGGTATTAACTGACCCTGTATATAGTATGGTATTAACTGACCCTGTAAATAGTATGGTATTAACTAACCCTGTATATAGTGTGGTATTAACTGACCCTGTATATAGTATTAACTGACCCTGTATATAGTATGGTATTAACTGACCCTGTATCTAGTATGGTATTAACTGACCCTGTATATAGTATTAAACTGACCCTGTATATAGTATGGTATTAACTGACCCTGTATCTAGTATGGTATTAACTGACCCTGTATATAGTATGGTATTAACTGACCCTGTATATAGTATTAACTGACCCTGTATATAGTATGGTATTATCTGACCCTGTATATAGTATAGTATTAACTGACCCTGTATATAGTATTAACTGACCCTGTATATAGTATTAAACTGACCCTGTATATAGTGTGGTATTAACTGACCCTGTATATAGTATGGTACTAACTGACCCTGTATATAGTATTAAACTGACCCTGTATATAGTGTGGTATTAACTGACCCTGTATATAGTATGGTATTATCTGACCCTGTATATAGTATGGTATTAACTGACCCTGTATATAGTATGGTATTAACTGACCCTGTATATAGTATTAAACTGACCCTGTATATAGTGTGGTATTAACTGACCCTGTATATAGTATGGTATTAACTGACCCTGTATATAGTATGGTATTAACTGACCCTGTATATAGTATGGTATTAACTGACCCTGTATATAGTATGGTATTATCTGACCCTGTATATAGTATTAACTGACCCTGTATATAGTATGGTATTATCTGACCCTGTATATAGTATGGTATTAACTGACCCTGTATATAGTATGGTATTAACTGACCCTGTATATAGTATTATCTGACCCTGTATATAGTATTAACTGACCCTGTATATAGTATTAACTGACCCTGTATATAGTATGGTATTAACTGACCCTGTATATAGTATGGTATTATCTGACCCTGTATATAGTATGGTATTAACTGACCCTGTATATAGTATGGTATTAACTGACCCTGTATATAGTATGGTATTAACTGACCCTGTATATAGTATGGTATTAACTGACCCTGTAAATAGTATGGTATTAACTGACCCTGTATATAGTATGGTATTAACTAACCCTGTATATAGTATAGTATTAACTGACCCTGTATATAGTATGGTATTAACTGACCCTGTATATAGTATGGTATTAACTAACCCTGTATATAGTGTGGTATTAACTGACCCTGTATATAGTATGGTACTAACTGACCCTGTATATAGTATGGTATTAACTGACCCTGTATATAGTATGGTATTAACTGACCCTGTATATAGCATGGTATTAACTGACCTTGTATATAGTGTGGTATTAACTGACCCTGTATATAGTATGGTACTAACTGACCCTGTAAATAGTATGGTATTAACTGACCCTGTATATAGTATGGTATTAATAGTATGGTGTTTTTGTTTAATCTTGTTATTGTTAATACTACATTAATATAGATTACTGCATTGTTGGGTTTAGAGCTTGCAAGAACTTCAATTCACCGCACTTGTGCATGTGACATAAAAACTTTAAAACACACACACACACACACAGTCAGACAGACACACACACACACACACACACACTGTTCTTCCCATGCACCCGCTCTAGGGGCTCAACCTAGAACAGTTTGTACAGAGAGAGAGAGAGAGAGAGAGAGAGAGAGAGAGAGAAAGACAGAGAGAGAGAGAGAGAGAGAGAGCCAGAGAGCGAGAGAGAGAGAGAGAGACAGAGAGCGAGAGAGAGAGAGAGACAGAGAGCGAGAGAGAGACAGAGAGCGAGAGAGAGAGACAGAGAGAGAGAGAGAGAGAGAGAGAGAGAGAGAGGGGACACCGTTCAAGTCAATGCAGGCGTCTTTTGTATTTAGCTGTCTGTACAACGACATTCATATAACAACCTTCAAAGTACACAAATCCTATTATGCAGTGTCTGCAGTCGATCGTGTTCACTGGGTAAGACCGGAAAGGTTATTGGAAACCGACAAAAACGGAGGTTGACTCATAGGTTCCCAGTCCGTGTCCACCCCCGTACCCAGCGTTTTGGATAGACATATGACTGGCTGTAATCTATAGTCTCTGGCCATAACACTTAGTTATGACATATGACTTGCTGTAATCTATAGTCTCCGGCTATAACACTTAAGTTATAACATATGGCTGGCCATAACACACAGTAACTGTAACAGCCTATAGTCAATGCTACTATTTGACTTACCTTTTGATTCACAATCCGCGCAGAATTTGTTCTCCTCGAGTGATAGTAGCGAGGTAAGGACAGCTTGATATCTGTCTATGTCTTTCACCAATTTACCAGTCAGCATCCTCACTCTCTGCCTCTGTGCTGCCTCGATAACACCTTTCCGACACCCGTCGCTGTCGTCCTAATATCAAGATACTAGTAGATGGAATAGCCTGATTTAGATAAAACTCCGTTGGTAGAATAAAATCCAGACCCCAGGAAAAAGAAATTCAGAACAAGCTATGCAGCGCCGGTCCTCTTTATCCTCTTCAAAAGAAGGAAGCGATTTGTTTTTCACGCACGTTAAGGAACAATCCCTCAAGTCGAAGCTACTAGTAGCCAGTTAGCTTGCAGCAATGTATGAGTATTGGGGCTGGCAAGACAGGTTGTAACCTATTTGCACTCGTATTCTTTTTGTCGAAAAATGTCTGTTTGGAAGTAAAATATCCCAACAAATTTGGATATTTTCTGTCGCCCTCTTGTGTAAAATGTTAGCGCAGCAGGCGATTTAGCTTCGCGAATTTTACACGCATCAGTGTCAAGTACTCTCTCGTCTCTTTATTGTGCCAACAAGAAAAAAGGCAATAAGTAATTTAAGAAAACAAATACAAAAATATGGTTAAACAAATAATAATAGATCAAAAAAGAAAACAATACTATGTTGAGAATATTAGGCTGTGGTTTGGTAAATACTCAGTAGGGTATCTACTCTACTCCCCCCCCCCCCCCCCCCAATAGCCCCAAACCAAATCAAACTTTATTTGCCACTTGCGCCGAATATAACCAGTATAGACTTTACCGTGAAATGCTTCCTTACAAGCCCTTAACCAACAGCGCAGTTCAAGAAGAAGAAAATATTTGCCAAGCTATATACAGGGGGTACCAGTACAGAGTCAATGTGGAGGCTATATACAGGGGGTACCAGTACAGAGTCAATATGGAGACTATATACAGGGGTACCAGTACAGAGTCAATGTGGAGGCTATATACAGGGGGTACTGGTACAGAGTCAATGTGGAGGCTATATACAGGGGGTACCCGTACAGAGTCAATGTGGAGGCTATATACAGGGGGTACCCGTACAGAGTCAATGTGGAGGCTATATACAGGGGGTACCAGTACAGAGTCAATGTGGAGGCTATATACAGGGGGTACCAGTACAGAGTCAATGTGGAGGCTATATACAGGGGGTACTGGTACAGAGTCAATGTGGAGACTATATACAGGGGGTACCAGTACAGAGTCAATGTGGAGGCTATATACAGGGGGTACTGGTACAGAGTCAATGTGGAGACTATATACAGGGGGTACCAGTACAGAGTCAATGTGGAGGCTATATACAGGGGGTACTGGTACAGAGTCAATGTGGAGACTATATACAGGGGGTACCAGTACAGAGTCAATGTGGAGGCTATATACAGGGGGTACTGGTACAGAGTCAATGTGGAGGCTATATACAGGGGGTACTGGTACAGAGTCAATGTGGAGACTATATACAGGGGGTACCAGTACAGAGTCAATGTGGAGGCTATATACAGGGGGTACTGGTACAGAGTCAATGTGGAGGCTATATACAGGGGGTACCAGTACAGAGTCAATGTGGAGGCTATATACAGGGGGTACCAGTACAGAGTCAATGTGGAGGTTATATACAGGGTGTACCGGTACAGAGTCAATGTGGAGGCTATATACAGGGGATACCGGTACAGAGTCAATGTGGAGGCTATATACAGGGGGTACCGGTACAGAGTCAATGTGGAGGCTATATACAGGGGGTACCGGTACAGAGTCAATGTGGAGGCTATATACAGGGGGTACCAGTACAGAGTCAATGTGGAGGCTATATACAGGGGGTACCAGTACAGAGTCAATGTGGAGGCTATATACAGGGGGTACCAGTACAGAGTCAATGTGGAGGCTATATACAGGGGGTACCGGTACAGAGTCAATGTGGAGGCTATATACAGGGGGTACCGGTACAGAGTCAATGTGGAGGCTATATACAGGGGGTACCAGTACAGAGTCAATGTGGAGGCTATATACAGGGGGTACCAGTACAGAGTCAATGTGGAGGTTATATACAGGGGGTACCAGTACAGAGTCAATGTGGAGGCTATATACAGGGGGTACCCGTACAGAGTCAATGTGGAGGCTATATACAGGGGGTACCCGTACAGAGTCAATGTGGAGGCTATATACAGGGGGTACCCGTACAGAGTCAATGTGGAGGCTATATACAGGGGGTACCAGTACAGAGTCAATGTGGAGGCTATATACAGGGGGTACCCGTACAGAGTCAATGTGGAGGCTATATACAGGGGGTACCAGTACAGAGTCAATGTGGAGGTTATATACAGGGGGTACCAGTACAGAGTCAATGTGGAGGCTATATACAGGGTATTACGGTACAGAGTCAATGTGGAGGCTATATACAGGGGGTACCGGTACAGAGTCAATGTGGAGGCTATATACAGGGGGTACTGGTACATAGTCAACGTGGAGGCTATATACAGGGGGTACTGGTACAGAGTCAATGTGGAGGCTATATACAGGGGGTACCAGTACAGAGTCAATGTGGAGGCTATATACAGGGGGTACCAGTACAGAGTCAATGTGGAGGCTATATACAGGGGGTACCGGTACAGAGTCAATGTGGAGGCTATATACAGGGGGTACCCGTACAGAGTCAATGTGGAGGCTATATACAGGGTATTACGGTACAGAGTCAATGTGGAGGCTATATACAGGGGGTACCGGTACAGAGTCAATGTGGAGGCTATATACATGGGTACCGGTACAGAGTCAACGTGGAGGCTATATACAGGGGGTACCAGTACAGAGTCAATGTGGAGACTATATACAGGGTATTACGGTACAGAGTCAATGTGGAGGCTATATACAGGGTATTACGGTACAGAGTCAATGTGGAGGCTATATACAGGGGGTACCGGTACAGAGTCAATGTGGAGGCTATATACAGGGGGTACCGGTACAGAGTCAATGTGGAGGCTATATACAAGGGGTACCAGTACAGAGTCAATGTGGAGGCTATATACAGGGGGTACCAGTACAGAGTCAATGTGGAGGCTATATACAGGGGGTACCGGTACAGAGTCAATGTGGAGGCTATATACAGGGGGTACTGGTACAGAGTCAATGTGGAGGTTATATACAGGGTGTTACGGTACAGAGTCAATGTGGAGGCTATATACAGGGGGTACCGGTACAGAGTCAACGTGGAGGCTATATACAGGGTGTTACGGTACATAGTCAATGTGGAGGCTATATACAGGGTGTTACGGTACAGAGTCAACGTGGAGGCTATATACAGGGTGTTACGGTACATAGTCAATGTGGAGGCTATATACAGGGGGTACCGGTACAGAGTCAATGTGGAGGCTATATACAGGGTGTTACGGTACATAGTCAATGTGGAGGCTATATACAGGGTGTTACGGTACATAGTCAATGTGGAGGCTATATACAGGGGGTACTGGTACAGAGTCAATGTGGAGGCTATATACAGGGTGTTATGGTACAGAGTCAATATGGAGACTATATACAGGGGGTACCGGTACAGAGTCAATGTGGAGGCTATATACAGGGGGTACCAGTACAGAGTCAATGTGGAGGCTATATACAGGGGGTACCAGTACAGAGTCAATGTGGAGGCTATATACAGGGTATTACGGTACAGAGTCAATGTGGAGGCTATATACAGGGGGTACCGGTACAGAGTCAATGTGGAGGCTATATACAGGGGGTACCGGTACAGAGTCAATGTGGAGGCTATATACAAGGGGTACCAGTACAGAGTCAATATGGAGACTATATACAGGGGGTACCAGTACAGAGTCAATGTGGAGGCTATATACAGGGGGTACTGGTACAGAGTCAATGTGGAGACTATATACAGGGGGTACCAGTACAGAGTCAATGTGGAGGCTATATACAGGGGGTACTGGTACAGAGTCAATGTGGAGACTATATACAGGGGGTACCAGTACAGAGTCAATGTGGAGGCTATATACAGGGGGTACTGGTACAGAGTCAATGTGGAGGCTATATACAGGGGGTACTGGTACAGAGTCAATGTGGAGACTATATACAGGGGGTACCAGTACAGAGTCAATGTGGAGGCTATATACAGGGGGTACTGGTACAGAGTCAATGTGGAGGCTATATACAGGGGGTACCAGTACAGAGTCAATGTGGAGGCTATATACAGGGGGTACCAGTACAGAGTCAATGTGGAGGTTATATACAGGGTGTACCGGTACAGAGTCAATGTGGAGGCTATATACAGGGGATACCGGTACAGAGTCAATGTGGAGGCTATATACAGGGGGTACCGGTACAGAGTCAATGTGGAGGCTATATACAGGGGGTACCGGTACAGAGTCAATGTGGAGGCTATATACAGGGGGTACCAGTACAGAGTCAATGTGGAGGCTATATACAGGGGGTACCAGTACAGAGTCAATGTGGAGGCTATATACAGGGGGTACCAGTACAGAGTCAATGTGGAGGCTATATACAGGGGGTACCGGTACAGAGTCAATGTGGAGGCTATATACAGGGGGTACCGGTACAGAGTCAATGTGGAGGCTATATACAGGGGGTACCAGTACAGAGTCAATGTGGAGGCTATATACAGGGGGTACCAGTACAGAGTCAATGTGGAGGTTATATACAGGGGGTACCAGTACAGAGTCAATGTGGAGGCTATATACAGGGGGTACCCGTACAGAGTCAATGTGGAGGCTATATACAGGGGGTACCCGTACAGAGTCAATGTGGAGGCTATATACAGGGGGTACCCGTACAGAGTCAATGTGGAGGCTATATACAGGGGGTACCAGTACAGAGTCAATGTGGAGGCTATATACAGGGGGTACCCGTACAGAGTCAATGTGGAGGCTATGTACAGGGGGTACCAGTACAGAGTCAATGTGGAGGTTATATACAGGGGGTACCAGTACAGAGTCAATGTGGAGGCTATATACAGGGTATTACGGTACAGAGTCAATGTGGAGGCTATATACAGGGGGTACCGGTACAGAGTCAATGTGGAGGCTATATACAGGGGGTACTGGTACATAGTCAACGTGGAGGCTATATACAGGGGGTACTGGTACAGAGTCAATGTGGAGGCTATATACAGGGGGTACCAGTACAGAGTCAATGTGGAGGCTATATACAGGGGGTACCAGTACAGAGTCAATGTGGAGGCTATATACAGGGGGTACCGGTACAGAGTCAATGTGGAGGCTATATACAGGGGGTACCCGTACAGAGTCAATGTGGAGGCTATATACAGGGTATTACGGTACAGAGTCAATGTGGAGGCTATATACAGGGGGTACCGGTACAGAGTCAATGTGGAGGCTATATACATGGGTACCGGTACAGAGTCAACGTGGAGGCTATATACAGGGGGTACCAGTACAGAGTCAATGTGGAGACTATATACAGGGTATTACGGTACAGAGTCAATGTGGAGGCTATATACAGGGTATTACGGTACAGAGTCAATGTGGAGGCTATATACAGGGGGTACCGGTACAGAGTCAATGTGGAGGCTATATACAGGGGGTACCGGTACAGAGTCAATGTGGAGGCTATATACAAGGGGTACCAGTACAGAGTCAATGTGGAGGCTATATACAGGGGGTACCAGTACAGAGTCAATGTGGAGGCTATATACAGGGGGTACCGGTACAGAGTCAATGTGGAGGCTATATACAGGGGGTACTGGTACAGAGTCAATGTGGAGGTTATATACAGGGTGTTACGGTACAGAGTCAATGTGGAGGCTATATACAGGGGGTACCGGTACAGAGTCAACGTGGAGGCTATATACAGGGTGTTACGGTACATAGTCAATGTGGAGGCTATATACAGGGTGTTACGGTACAGAGTCAACGTGGAGGCTATATACAGGGTGTTACGGTACATAGTCAATGTGGAGGCTATATACAGGGGGTACCGGTACAGAGTCAATGTGGAGGCTATATACAGGGTGTTACGGTACATAGTCAATGTGGAGGCTATATACAGGGTGTTACGGTACATAGTCAATGTGGAGGCTATATACAGGGGGTACTGGTACAGAGTCAATGTGGAGGCTATATACAGGGTGTTATGGTACAGAGTCAATATGGAGACTATATACAGGGGGTACCGGTACAGAGTCAATGTGGAGGCTATATACAGGGGGCACCGGTACAGAGTCAATGTGGAGGCTATATACAGGGGGTACCGGTACAGAGTCAATGTGGAGGCTATATACAGGGGGTACCAGTACAGAGTCAATGTGGAGGCTATATATAGGGGGTACCAGTACAGAGTCAATGTGGAGACTATATACAGGGTATTACGGTACAGAGTCAATGTGGAGGCTATATACAGGGGGTACTGGTACAGAGTCAATGTGGAGGTTATATACAGGGTGTTACGGTACAGAGTCAATGTGGAGGCTATATACAGGGGGTACCGGTACAGAGTCAACGTGGAGGCTATATACAGGGTGTTACGGTACATAGTCAATGTGGAGGCTATATACAGGGTGTTACGGTACAGAGTCAACGTGGAGGCTATATACAGGGTGTTACGGTACATAGTCAATGTGGAGGCTATATACAGGGGGTACCGGTACAGAGTCAATGTGGAGGCTATATACAGGGTGTTACGGTACATAGTCAATGTGGAGGCTATATACAGGGTGTTACGGTACATAGTCAATGTGGAGGCTATATACAGGGGGTACTGGTACAGAGTCAATGTGGAGGCTATATACAGGGTGTTATGGTACAGAGTCAATATGGAGACTATATACAGGGGGTACCGGTACAGAGTCAATGTGGAGGCTATATACAGGGGGCACCGGTACAGAGTCAATGTGGAGGCTATTTACAGGCTGTTACGGTACAGAGTCAATGTGGAGGCTATATACAGGGTATTACGGTACAGAGTCAATGTGGAGACTATATACAAGGGGTACCGGTACAGAGTCAATGTGGAGGCTATATACAGGGTGTTACGGTACATAGTCAATGTGGAGGCTATATACAGGGTGTTACGGTACATAGTCAATGTGGAGGCTATATACAGGGTGTTACGGTACATAGTCAATGTGGAGGCTATATACAGGGGGTACTGGTACAGAGTCAATGTGGAGGCTATATACAGGGTGTTATGGTACAGAGTCAATATGGAGACTATATACAGGGGGTACCGGTACAGAGTCAATGTGGAGGCTATATACAGGGGGCACCGGTACAGAGTCAATGTGGAGGCTATTTACAGGCTGTTACGGTACAGAGTCAATGTGGAGGCTATATACAGGGTATTACGGTACAGAGTCAATGTGGAGACTATATACAAGGGGTACCGGTACAGAGTCAATGTGGAGGCTATATACAGGGGGCACCGGTACAGAGTCAGTGTGGAGGCTATATACAGGGGTCACCGGTACCGAGTCAGTGTGGAGGCTATATACAGGGGGCACCGGTACAGAGTCAGTGTGGAGGCTATATACAGGGGGCACAAGTACTGAGTCAATGTGGAGGCTACATACAGGGTGTTATGGTACAGAGTCAAAATGGAGACTATATACAGGGGGTACCGGTACAGAGTCAATGTGGAGGCTATATACAGGCTGTTACGGTACAGAGTCAATGTGGAGGCTATATACAGGGTGTTACGGTACAGAGTCAATGTGGAGGCTATATACAGGGTGTTACGGTACAGAGTCAATGTGGAGGCTATATACAGGGGGTACCGGTACAGAGTCAGTGTGGAGGCTATATACAGGGGGCACCGGTACCGAGTCAGTGTGGAGGCTATATACAGGGGGCACCGGTACAGAGTCAGTGTGGAGGCTATATACAGGGGGCACAAGTACTGAGTCAATGTGGAGACTATATACAGGGGGTACCGGTACAGAGTCAATGTGGAGGCTATATACAGGGTGTTACGGTACAGAGTCAATGTGGAGACTATATACATGGTGTTACGGTACAGAGTCAATATGGAGGTTATATACAGGGGGTACCAGTACAGAGTCAATGTGGAGGCTATATACAGGGGGTACTGGTACAGAGTCAATGTGGAGGCTATATACAGGGGGCACCAGTACAGAGTCAATGTGGAGGCTATATACAGGGGGTACCAGTACAGAGTCAATGTGGAGGCTATATACAGGGGGCACCAGTACAGAGTCAATGTGGAGGCTATATACAGGGGGTACTGGTACAGAGTCAATGTGGAGGCTATATACAGGGTGTTACGGTACAGAGTCAATGTGGAGGCTATATACAGGGGGTCCCGGTAGGAAGTCAGTGTGGAGGCTATATACAGGGGGCACCGGTACAGAGTCAATGTGGAGGCTATATACAGGGGGTACCAGTACCGAGTCAATGTGGAGGCTATATACAGGGGGTACCGGTACAGAGTCAATGTGGAGGCTATATACAGGGGGCACCGGTACCAAGTCAGTGTGGAGAATATATACAGGGGGCACCGGTACAGAGTCAATGTGGAGGCTATGTACAGGGGGCACCGGTACGGAGTCAGTGTGGAGGCTATATACAGGGGGCACCGGTACAGAGTCAATGTGGAGGCTATATACAGGGGGTACCAGTACCGAGTCAATGTGGAGGCTATATACAGGGGGTACCAGTACAGAGTCAATGTGGAGGCTATCTACAGGGGGTACCGGTACCGAGTCAGTGTGAAGGCTATATAAAGGGGGCACCGTTACCGAGTCAGTGTGGAGGCTATATACAGGGGGTACCGGTACAGAGTCAATGTGGAGGCTATATACAGGGGTTACTGGTACCGAGTCAGTGTGGAGGCTATATACAGGGGGCACCGTAGTCAATATAACTATTTGTTCAGCAATTTTGAAATGTACAGCGTCAGAATTCAGAACATGGGCCGTTCTTACAGTATTCTTCCTGTACACCAAGTCAGAACTGTAGGATAAATAAAGGGGGCATAAAAGCAGACAATGAAAGGTACAGAGTCAATGTGGAGGCTATATACAGGGTGTTACGGTACAGAGTCAATGTGGAGGCTATATACAGGGGGCACCAGTACAGAGTCAATGTGGAGACTATATACAGGGGGCACCGGTACAGAGTCAATGTGGAGGCTATATACAGGGGGTACTGGTACAGAGTCAATGTGGAGACTATATACAGGGGGTACCAGTACAGAGTCAATGTGGAGGCTATATACAGGGGGTACTGGTACAGAGTCAATGTGGAGGCTATATACAGGGGGTACTGGTACAGAGTCAATGTGGAGACTATATACAGGGGGTACCAGTACAGAGTCAATGTGGAGGCTATATACAGGGGGTACCAGTACAGAGTCAATGTGGAGGCTATATACAGGGGGCACCAGTACAGAGTCAATGTGGAGGCTATATACAGGGGGTACTGGTACAGAGTCAATGTGGAGGCTATATACAGGGTGTTACGGTACAGAGTCAATGTGGAGGCTATATACAGGGGGTCCCGGTAGGAAGTCAGTGTGGAGGCTATATACAGGGGGCACCGGTACAGAGTCAATGTGGAGGCTATATACAGGGGGTACCAGTACCGAGTCAATGTGGAGGCTATATACAGGGGGTACCGGTACAGAGTCAATGTGGAGGCTATATACAGGGGGCACCGGTACCAAGTCAGTGTGGAGAATATATACAGGGGGCACCGGTACAGAGTCAATGTGGAGGCTATGTACAGGGGGCACCGGTACGGAGTCAGTGTGGAGGCTATATACAGGGGGCACCGGTACAGAGTCAATGTGGAGGCTATATACAGGGGGTACCAGTACCGAGTCAATGTGGAGGCTATATACAGGGGGTACCAGTACAGAGTCAATGTGGAGGCTATCTACAGGGGGTACCGGTACCGAGTCAGTGTGGAGGCTATATACAGGGGGTACCAGTACAGAGTCAATGTGGAGGTTATATACAGGGGGTACCAGTACAGAGTCAATGTGGAGGCTATATACAGGGGGTACCCGTACAGAGTCAATGTGGAGGCTATATACAGGGGGTACCCGTACAGAGTCAATGTGGAGGCTATATACAGGGGGTACCCGTACAGAGTCAATGTGGAGGCTATATACAGGGGGTACCAGTACAGAGTCAATGTGGAGGCTATATACAGGGGGTACCCGTACAGAGTCAATGTGGAGGCTATGTACAGGGGGTACCAGTACAGAGTCAATGTGGAGGTTATATACAGGGGGTACCAGTACAGAGTCAATGTGGAGGCTATATACAGGGTATTACGGTACAGAGTCAATGTGGAGGCTATATACAGGGGGTACCGGTACAGAGTCAATGTGGAGGCTATATACAGGGGGTACTGGTACATAGTCAACGTGGAGGCTATATACAGGGGGTACTGGTACAGAGTCAATGTGGAGGCTATATACAGGGGGTACCAGTACAGAGTCAATGTGGAGGCTATATACAGGGTGTTACGGTACAGAGTCAATGTGGAGGCTATATACAGGGGGTACCGGTACAGAGTCAGTGTGGAGGCTATATACAGGGGGCACCGGTACCGAGTCAGTGTGGAGGCTATATACAGGGTGTTATGGTACAGAGTCAATATGGAGACTATATACAGGGGGTACCGGTACAGAGTCAATGTGGAGGCTATATACAGGGGGCACCGGTACAGAGTCAATGTGGAGGCTATTTACAGGCTGTTACGGTACAGAGTCAATGTGGAGGCTATATACAGGGTATTACGGTACAGAGTCAATGTGGAGACTATATACAAGGGGTACCGGTACAGAGTCAATGTGGAGGCTATATACAGGGTGTTACGGTACATAGTCAATGTGGAGGCTATATACAGGGTGTTACGGTACATAGTCAATGTGGAGGCTATATACAGGGTGTTACGGTACATAGTCAATGTGGAGGCTATATACAGGGGGTACTGGTACAGAGTCAATGTGGAGGCTATATACAGGGTGTTATGGTACAGAGTCAATATGGAGACTATATACAGGGGGTACCGGTACAGAGTCAATGTGGAGGCTATATACAGGGGGCACCGGTACAGAGTCAATGTGGAGGCTATTTACAGGCTGTTACGGTACAGAGTCAATGTGGAGGCTATATACAGGGTATTACGGTACAGAGTCAATGTGGAGACTATATACAAGGGGTACCGGTACAGAGTCAATGTGGAGGCTATATACAGGGGGCACCGGTACAGAGTCAGTGTGGAGGCTATATACAGGGGTCACCGGTACCGAGTCAGTGTGGAGGCTATATACAGGGGGCACCGGTACAGAGTCAGTGTGGAGGCTATATACAGGGGGCACAAGTACTGAGTCAATGTGGAGGCTACATACAGGGTGTTATGGTACAGAGTCAAAATGGAGACTATATACAGGGGGTACCGGTACAGAGTCAATGTGGAGGCTATATACAGGCTGTTACGGTACAGAGTCAATGTGGAGGCTATATACAGGGTGTTACGGTACAGAGTCAATGTGGAGGCTATATACAGGGTGTTACGGTACAGAGTCAATGTGGAGGCTATATACAGGGGGTACCGGTACAGAGTCAGTGTGGAGGCTATATACAGGGGGCACCGGTACCGAGTCAGTGTGGAGGCTATATACAGGGGGCACCGGTACAGAGTCAGTGTGGAGGCTATATACAGGGGGCACAAGTACTGAGTCAATGTGGAGACTATATACAGGGGGTACCGGTACAGAGTCAATGTGGAGGCTATATACAGGGTGTTACGGTACAGAGTCAATGTGGAGACTATATACATGGTGTTACGGTACAGAGTCAATATGGAGGTTATATACAGGGGGTACCAGTACAGAGTCAATGTGGAGGCTATATACAGGGGGTACCGGTACAGAGTCAATGTGGAGACTATATACAGGGGGCACCAGTACAGAGTCAATGTGGAGGCTATATACAGGGGGTACCAGTACAGAGTCAATGTGGAGGCTATATACAGGGGGCACCAGTACAGAGTCAATGTGGAGGCTATATACAGGGGGTACTGGTACAGAGTCAATGTGGAGGCTATATACAGGGTGTTACGGTACAGAGTCAATGTGGAGGCTATATACAGGGGGTCCCGGTAGGAAGTCAGTGTGGAGGCTATATACAGGGGGCACCGGTACAGAGTCAATGTGGAGGCTATATACAGGGGGTACCAGTACCGAGTCAATGTGGAGGCTATATACAGGGGGTACCGGTACAGAGTCAATGTGGAGGCTATATACAGGGGGCACCGGTACCAAGTCAGTGTGGAGAATATATACAGGGGGCACCGGTACAGAGTCAATGTGGAGGCTATGTACAGGGGGCACCGGTACGGAGTCAGTGTGGAGGCTATATACAGGGGGCACCGGTACAGAGTCAATGTGGAGGCTATATACAGGGGGTACCAGTACCGAGTCAATGTGGAGGCTATATACAGGGGGTACCAGTACAGAGTCAATGTGGAGGCTATCTACAGGGGGTACCGGTACCGAGTCAGTGTGAAGGCTATATAAAGGGGGCACCGTTACCGAGTCAGTGTGGAGGCTATATACAGGGGGTACCGGTACAGAGTCAATGTGGAGGCTATATACAGGGGTTACTGGTACCGAGTCAGTGTGGAGGCTATATACAGGGGGCACCGTAGTCAATATAACTATTTGTTCAGCAATTTTGAAATGTACAGCGTCAGAATTCAGAACATGGGCCGTTCTTACAGTATTCTTCCTGTACACCAAGTCAGAACTGTAGGATAAATAAAGGGGGCATAAAAGCAGACAATGAAAGGTCATTTTTGGACTCGCCTTGTTGTGCTGTTCTCACTTGAAAAGGAAGGTGGCCTCTTGGCCAAATTTTGTCATCAAACTTTGTCATCAAAGTCTGTCATTCTCTGGATATATGGTGCTTTCAGAGACAACTGGGAACTCTGAAAAAAAATTGAATCATGATGACGTCATTGATCTTTAGGTCAGCGCTCTAGAAAGAGGCCCGAGTTCCCGTCTTGGAATTCCAAGTGGGATGATTGTTCAGAATGTATTTTCCCTGTAGGAGCTCATTTTTCTCAGAGTTCCAAGTTGTCTTGAACTCACTGAATTCTGAGATTTCCCGGTTTCCAGTTGTTGTGAGCACAGTAGAAGTCATGCTGGATTGACAGTGTTGAATGTTTATCATTTTAAGCTTGGATAAGAGACCCTTAAACCCAGACTTGGACCACACAGCCACTCCACTGAATAGCAGGCTAATGATTGCTTTGCAATGCTTGCAGTTAGCCACTGCCACTGATTCCTTCCAAACCACGCATTGTTAAATTTGCGATTTCCAACTTGTTGTGTAATGTTTATGTCCAATGGTCAATGAGCACCGATACGTTTAATCTATAATTTCTCTTCATTATTTATCTTCATAAAACAAGATGATGATGACTGTTAGCTTGCTAGCTAAGATTATTAAAGTGTGATGATGAGATGTTCATTCTAATCAAAGCTACTGTAGATATAACGTGATTTAACGTCTTCTTGGATGGGTGACCTAGTGTCCCCATGAGTGACAGAACACCGAGCCAATCACGATGCAACTAGAGAGCATTACCAACCCCTACGCTCCGTATTTTCCACTGGCTGCCCCACCACCACAGAAAGCCCTGAGCTAGGTTGAAACACCTGCATTGTGGTCAATCATGAGAAGTGACATTATACGGTAGCCCTGTGTGCGTTCTACTAACGTTAGGAGAGAAACACAAACTAACATAGACTTAGATAGACAGCGCATCATTGTCTATCTGCCCCATTATGGCGTCTGTGAGAGCATAGGCAGAGCCGGTGAGGCCATCTCCATTTTGAAGATGTCAATTTTCTTCTTCTACTACTTCTGAGTTGGTAAACAAACTGAAAGGGTGCATACTGCCCCCTAGAGGGTGTTGTCTGAACAGGTATAAATCCAAGCTTGATGATTTACTGCCCCCTAGAGGGTGTTGTCTGAACAGGTATAAATCCAAGCTTGATGATTTACTGCCCCCTAGAGGGTGTTGTCTGAACAGGTATAAATCCAAGCTTGATGATTTACTGCCCCCTAGAGGGTGTTGTCTGAAAAGGTATAAATCCAAGCTTGATGATTTACTGCCCCCTAGAGGGTGTTGTCTTAACAGGTATAAATCCAAGCTTGATGATTTACTGCCCCCTAGAGGGTGTTGTCTGAACAGGTATAAATCCAAGCTTGATGATTTACTGCCCCCTAGAGGGTGTTGTCTGAAAAGGTATAAATCCAAGCTTGATGATTTACTGCCCCCTAGAGGGTGTTGTCTGAAAAGGTATAAATCCAAGCTTGATGATTTACTGCCCCCTAGAGGGTGTTGTCTGAAAAGGTATAAATCCAAGCTTGATGATTTACTGCCCCCTAGAGGGTGTTGTCTGAAAAGGTATAAATCCAAGCTTGATGATTTACTGCCCCCTAGAGGGTGTTGTCTGAACAGGTATAAATCCAAGCTTGATGATTTACTGCCCCTTGCAGTTATGGAATGTTTTATAATTAACTATTAATTGCGCTGATCCCTCCTGATGCCCTGAATGGAATTATGTGATCCTTCCTTTAATTTTTATATTTTGTCATTGTTTTTTACTTCCTTTCTACCCAATTTTGTGATATCTAATTGTGATCCAATTACAATCTTGTGTCATCGCTGCAACTCCCCAACGGGCTCGGGAGAGGCGAAGGTCGAGCCATCCGTCTTCCGAAACAGGACCTGTCAAACCGCACTTCTTAATTAACAGCCGCCTGCTTAACCCAGAAGCCAGCTGCACCAATGTGTCGGAGGAAACACCGTTCAACTGACAATGAGGTCAGCCTGCAGGCGCCCGGCCCGCCACAAGGAGTCACTAGAGTGCGATGATCCAAGTAAAGCCTCTGTCAGTTGTCAATAGTCAGCAGTCAACAGTCAGTAGTCAGCAGTCAACAGTCAGTAGTCAGCAGTCAGTAGTCAACAGTCAACAGTCAGTAGTCAGCAGTCAACAGTCAGTAGTCAACAGTCAACAGTCAGTAGTCAACTTTCAGTAGTCAACAGTCAGTAGTCAACTGTCAGTAGTTAACAGTCAGTAGTCAACAGTCAGTAGTCAACAGTCAGTAGTCAACTGTCAGTAGTCAACAGTCCGTAGTCAACAGTCAGTAGTTAACAGTCAGTAGTCAGCAGTCAACAGTCAGTAGTCAACAGTCAGTAGTCAACCATCAACAGTCAGTAGTCAACAGTCAGCAGTCAACAGTCAGTAGTCAACAGTCAGCAGTCAGAAGTTAGTAGTCACAGACAGTAGTCAGCAGTCAACAGTCGGTAGTCAACAGTCAACAGTCAGTAGTCAACTTTCAGTAGTCAACAGTCAGTAGTTAACAGTCAGTAGTCAACAGTCAGTAGTCAACAGTCAACTGTCAGTAGTCAACTGTCAGTAGTCAACAGTCAGTAGTCAGTAGTCAGCAGTCAACAGTCAGTAGTCAACAGTCAGTAGTCAACAGTCAGTAGTCAACCGTCAACAGTCAGTAGTCAACAGTCAGCAGTCAACAGTCAGCAGTCAACAGTCAGTAGTCAACAGTCAGCAGTCAACAGTCAGCAGTCAACAGTCAGCAGTCAACAATCAGTAGTCAACAGTCAGTAGTCAACAGTCAGTAGTCAACCGTCAACAGTCAGTAGTCAACAGTCAGCAGTCAACAGTCAGTAGTCAACAGTCAGTAGTCAACAGTCAGCAGTCAACAGTCAGTAGTCAACAGTCAGCAGTCAACAGTCAGCAGTCAACAGTCAGTAGTCAACAGTCAGTAGTCAACAGTCAGTAGTCAACAGTCAGCAGTCAACAGTCAGCAGTCAACAGTCAGCAGTCAACAGTCAGTAGTCAACAGTCAGCAGTCAACAGTCAGCAGTCAACAGTCAGCAGTCAACAATCAGTAGTCAACAGTCAGTAGTCAACAGTCAGTAGTCAACCGTCAACAGTCAGTAGTCAACAGTCAGCAGTCAACAGTCAGTAGTCAACAGTCAGTAGTCAACAGTCAGCAGTCAACAGTCAGTAGTCAACAGTCAGCAGTCAACAGTCAGCAGTCAACAGTCAGTAGTCAACAGTCAGTAGTCAACAGTCAGTAGTCAACAGTCAGCAGTCAACAGTCAGCAGTCAACAATCAGTAGTCAACAGTCAGTAGTCAACAGTCAGTAGTCAACCGTCAACAGTCAGTAGTCAACAGTCAGCAGTCAACAGTCAGTAGTCAACAGTCAGTAGTCAACAATCAGTAGTCAACAATCAGTAGTCAACAATCCGTAGTCAACAGTCAGTAGTCAACAGTCAGTAGTCAACAGTCAGCAGTCAGTAGTCAACATCAGTGCTAGTGAGAAAAGACAAGTGGTAGTTAGTGCAAGAAAGGCAGGCGTGTTAGTTGTCTAGTTTTTTGTTTTATTCGTGATAATTCCACTAGGTGGCAGTGGCTATTATATATTGGGCATCTATCGCACTATGTTTTTAGGATATGCTGCATTCCCACCGGCAGATTTCATATGCACAGAAATGTGCAGAGTTGTGCCTTGCCTCCAGCCACTGGCAGCCAGTACTCTTCGGTGCTGGAGGAACGCAGCTCCACACTGTCGCACCAAATTAAAGGTCCCTCCCTTTAATTTAACTGTGACGTTATTGGGCCGTTATTAAAGGATACATTAGCTTACGCGTGGCGTACATGTCAAGGAAGGAGAGGGATAGGGAGAAGAATACGAGGAAATAATCACGCTACTTGAAGAGCTTTTATTTAAGAGACTCTGCAACTAAAAGATCTCCAGGAGTGGAGTCGACGTGGATACAGAATACAGAATACAGAATAACCTCAAGGTAAGGGCACACTGTTACACTGTTGTTTCTTATCTATATGTATGCATTGCATTACAAAATGCAGGTGTTGGCATTACAAAACGCAGGTGTTGGCATTACAAAATGCAGGTATTGGCATTACAAAATGCAGGTGTTGGCATTACAAAACGCAGGTGTTGGCATTACAAAACGCAGGTGTTGGCATTACAAAACGCAGGTGTTGGCATTACAAAACGCAGGTGTTGGCATTACAAAACGCAGGTGTTGGCATTACAAAATGCAGGTGTTGGCATTACAAAATGCAGGTGTTGGCATTACAAAATGCAGGTGTTGGCATTACAAAATTCAGGTGTTGGCATTACAAAACGCAGGTGTTGCAGGTGTTGAGACTGAAACACAAGATTTTTTGATATCAGCAGAGAGACAAGCTCCAAGAGGTAACCGGCGCTGTGTCCTGTTACTGCTGTCAAGACCTGGAATAACAGAGAAAAGGTTTTGGTAACATTTAGAGGAGAAGAAGAGGTGACAGGGGAGGAGAGAGAGAGAGTGGCAGGGAGAGGTGACAGGGGAGGAGAGAGAGGTGGCAGGGAGAGGTGACAGGGGAGGAGAGAGAGGGAGAGGTGGCAGGGAGAGGTGACAGGGGAGGAGAGAGAGAGAGAGAGAGAGAGAGAGAGAGAGAGAGAGAGAGAGAAAGGTGGCAGGGAGAGGTGAGAGGGGAGGAGAGAGAGAGAGAGAGAGAGAGAGAGGTGGCAGGGAGAGGTGACAGGGGGGAGTTTGATATAGAGTATTTAATTTCACTTTTTGCTTTGACTAAAGTATGGCAGTTGAGTTGTCGTTCCACGACTGCACTTAAGTACATAAAAAACCGGACACTTTGTCTAAAGGCTGACAGCTGTCGCTGCACCAACAGATGGAGATGGTCTGGATAGTTCTGTGTCTTCAGCTCCTCCTCTGCCAGACATGGACCCTGTCTTCACACCACCACTTAGACCATATGCTCAATGCTCAAACAGGTAAGACTGCAGTGTGTGTGTGTGTGTGTGTGTGTGTGTGTGTGTGTGTGTGTGTGTGTGTGTGTGTGTGTGTGTGTTTGTGTGTGTGTGTGTGTGTGAGAGGAGTTGTCACTCTGACCGTTGTTACGTAACTCAAGGACGCGCACACACACACACACACACACACACACACACACACACACACACACACACACACACCCTTCACTTATCCAGCTTGTGTTTGGAGTTTTATTGATTTATCTTAAATGGCGCTCTGTCATTGGTTCTGCCGTGTGTCTGTCAGCCCTCAGGTCCTTGGATGAGCCAATGATGTTTGACCCCTGCTGTCTCCTGGCCCCTCCCCCACCCCCACTCTTCCCTCCACCCTCTCTGCTCTGGAAGCGAGGGACTACGGTGAGGTTAAACACACACACACACAGCCCGAGTTTCTACTATTCCATTATGACTAGTGACTACAGCCTTTGTTTCCCTACAGTACACACACACACACACAGCCCGAGTTTCTACTAGTGACTAGTGACTACAGCCTTTGTGTATCCATTTGTTTCCCTACAGTACACACACACACACACACACACACACACACATTTCCCTGCAGTTCACACCAGTGGGAGTCGGTGCCGTTTAAGATGAGGGAGGACAATTAGTTTTTTTCATGAGCATTTATTTCTATTACAGCATATTGGATGACTGTCATTCATATTCCATTCACCCAGCTCAATGTAACAGTGATAGGTTTAGGTTACTGTCATTCATATTCACCCAGTTCAATGTAACAGTGATAGGTTTAGGTTACTGTCATTCATATTCACCCAGTTCAATGTAACAGTGACAGGTTTAGATTACTGTCATTCATATTCCATTCACCCAGCTCAATGTAACAGTGACAGGTTTAGGTTACTGTCATTCCTATTCCATTCACCCAGCTCAATGTAACAGTGACAGGTTTAGGTTACTGTCATTCCTATTCCATTCACCCAGCTCAATGTAACAGTGACAGGTTTAGGTTACTGTCATTCATATTCCATTCACCCAGCTCAATGTAACAGTGACAGGTTTAGGTTACTGTCATTCCTATTCCATTCACCCAGCTCAATGTAACAGTGACAGGTTTAGGTTACTGTCATTCATATTCCATTCACCCAGTTCAATGTAACAGTGATAGGTTTAGGTTACTGTCATTCATATTCACCCAGTTCAATGTAACAGTGACAGGTTTAGGTTACTGTCATTCATATTCACCCAGTTCAATGTAACAGTGATAGGTTTAGGTTACTGTCATTCACCCAGTCCAATGTAACAGTGACAGGTTTAGGTTACTGTCATTCACCCAGTCCAATGTAACAGTGGTAGGATTGGGTTACTGTCATTCACCCAGTCCAATGTAACAGTGACAGGTTTAGGTTACTGTCATTCATATTCACCCAGTTCAATGTAACAGTGACAGGTTTAGGTTACTGTCATTCACCCAGTCCAATGTAACAGTGGTAGGTTTGGGTTACTGTCATTCACCCAGTCCAATGTAACAGTGGTAGGTTTGGGTTACTGTCATTCATATTCACCTAGTTCAATGTAACATCGGTAGGTTTAGGTTACTGTCATTCACCCAGTTCAATGTAACAGTGACAGGTTTAGGTTACTGTCATTCATATTCACCCAGTTCAATGTAACAGTGACAGGTTTAGGTTATTACACCGTATCCATCATGAGGTTGTTACAACCTAGTCTATGATGAAAGTTTACAACGTAGGTGCACACACGTCGAGAGACAAGTTTGAGGTGACAGGCAGTGAGTGACACATGGTCAAACAGTAACATTCAATACCGCCTTTCACACTCTTTCCTGAATCTGGTTGTAATCATCAGTCCAAAAGATGATTCAGGTATGTTTATCTCCGTTTTGTTCCGTTTGCTTCCGTTGAAGAAACGTTTTTCAACCGAATCGGCAGACTTCAATGTACAACACATCAGCTGAATGTGACCAGGGGAGAAAAACACCTTTCCAAGCCAACCCGCTAACGTTACACAGCCTACACTTGTCACTATATTAGATAGAGTAATGTCATAGTCAACATAGCTACTAGAACTAACGCGTTCGTAAACCCGCTACAATCACGCAGTAACGTTAATGTACAGTCAGTAGGCAGACACAACGGCAGGCCCCGGTGGCAATAAATTAGTGGAACCAAAAGCTTACTTTGCCTTGGAAGAGTTCCAGTGTTGTGTTGGAAAGTCATAGCCAGCTAGCTAACATAGCATCCCTCTGTCATAGCCAGCTAGCTAACATAGCATCCCTCTGTCATAGCCAGCTAGCTAACATAGCATCCCTCTGTTATAGCCAGCTAGCTAACATAGCATCCCTCTGTTATAGCCAGCTAGCTAACATAGCATCCCTCTGTTATAGCCAGCTAGCTAACATAGCATCCCTCTGTTATAGCTAGCTAGCTAACATAGCATCCCTCTGTTATAGCCAGCTAGCTAACATAGCATCCCTCTGTTATAGCCAGCTAGCTAACATAGCATCCCTCTGTTATAGCCAGCTAGCTAACATAGCATCCCTCTGTTATAGCCAGCTAGCTAACATAGCATCCCTCTGTTATAGCCAGCTAGCTAACATAGCATCCCTCTGTTATAGCCAGCTAGCTAACATAGCATCCCTCTGTTATAGCCAGCTAGCTAACATAGCATCCCTCTGTTATAGCCAGCTAGCTAACATGGCATCCCTCTGTTATAGCCAGCTAGCTAACATGGCATCCCTCTGTTATAGCCAGCTAGCTAACATAGCATCCCTCTGTTATAGCCAGCTAGCTAACATAGCATCCCTCTGTTATAGCCAGCTAGCTAACATAGCATCCCTCTGTTATAGCCGGCTAGCTAACATAGCATCCCTCTGTTATAGCCAGCTAGCTAACATGGCATCCCTCTGTTAAAGCCAGCTTGCTAACATAGAATCCCTCTGTTATAGCCAGCTAGCTAACATGGCATCCCTCTGTTATAGACAGCTAGCTAGGATGGTCCTCCCCTTCCTCCTCTGAGGATCCTCCAATGATACACAGACACGTTTCCCTGCAGTACACAGATACGTTTCCCTGCAGTACACAGACACATGTTTCCCTGCAGTACACAGACACGTGTTTCCCTGCAGTACACAGACACGTTTCCCTGCAGTACACAGACACGTGTTTCCCTGCAGTACACAGACACACGTTTCCCTGCAGTACACAGACACACGTTTCCCTGCAGTACACAGACACGTTTCCCTGCAGTACACAGACACACGTTTCCCTGCAGTACACAGACACGTTTCCCTGCAGTACACAGACACACGTTTCCCTACAGTACACAGACACGTTTCCCTGCAGTACACAGACACACGTTTCCCTGCAGTACACAGACACGTTTCCCTGCAGTACACAGACACACGTTTCCCTGCAGTACACAGACACGTTTCCCTGCAGTACACAGACACGTGTTTCCCTGCAGTACACAGACACACGTTTCCCTGCAGTACACAGACACACGTTTCCCTGCAGTACACAGACACGTTTCCCTGCAGTACACAGACGCACGTTTCCCTGCAGTACACAGACACGTGTTTCCCTGCAGTACACAGACACACGTTTCCCTGCAGTACACAGACACACCATTACTTGTCCTGAACACTGTTATCCTCCAGAGCCTTTAGGCTTTAGCTCACATTACTGAGGCACACAGACCGCTCATGTTTGATGCCCTGTTCAGTCAGACACTTTTACGTAACTTGTGTTTGAAGGTTGACTACCCAGTGAAAGAGGGAGGAGGAGGAGGAGAGGAGGAGGAAGAGCAGAGGTATAAACATCTGCCTGTGATCCATGGATGTAAACCAGGACCCCAGGGACCCAAGGGACCCCCAGGACCAGAGGTGTGTGTGTGTGTGTGTGTGTGTGTGTGTGTGTGTGTGTGTGTGTGTGTGTGTGTGTGTGTGTGTGTGTGTGTGTGTGTGTGTGTGTGTGTGTCATTAGAAATGTGTGAGGTGTATATTAATTGTGTTTTCAGGGTCCCAGTGGAATGCCAGGAATTAGTGGACCAAAGGGAGACAAGGTGAATATGTTGTCTGCCTGTGTGTGTGTGCGTGTCTGTGCGCGTGTGCGTGTGTGTGTGTGTGTGTGTGTGTGTATACCAGGGTTTCAGGTAGCCGGTAAAAGCATTTAAAGACACTGAACAAAAATATAAACGCAACATGCAACAACTTCACAGTCACAGTCAGGTACAGGGCCTTCGGAAAGTATTCAGACCCCTTGACTTTTCCACATTTTTTTTTATTTTACAGCCTTATTCTAAAAAAAATGTTTTTTTTAACTCATCAAACTAAACACCATAATGACAAATCAAAAACAGGTTTTTAGATTTTTAAATTTTTTTATTCAAAATTAAAAACTGAATGATGGAGGCCACTGTGTTCTTGGGGACCTTCAATGCTGCAGAATTTTTTTGGTCCCCTTCCCCAGATCTGTACCTCGACACAATCCTGTTTTGGAGATCTACGGACAATTCCTTTAACCTCATGGCCTGGCATCCCAAACATGCTCAACGGGTGACATGTCTGATGAGTATGACACGCTGTCTGCTATCTGCTCGGTACGTTTGTCACGGATTCATCCATGAAGAGCACACTTCTCCAGCGTGCCAGTGGCCGTCGAAGGTGAGCATTTGCCAACTGAAGTCAGTTACGTCAAGACCCTGGTGAGGACGACGAGTATGCAGATGAGCTTTCCTGAAACAGTTTCTGACAGTTTGTGCAGAAATTCTTTGGTTGTGCCACAGTTTCATCGTCTGTCCAGGTGTCTGGTCTCAGACGATCCCGCAGGTGAAGAATCAAATCACATCAAATCAAATTTATTTATATAGCCCTTCGTACATCAGCTGATATCTCAAAGTGCTGTACAGAAACCCAGCCTAAAACCCCAAACAGCAAGCAATGCAGGTGTAGAAGCACGGTGGCTATGAAAAACTCCCTAGAAAGGCCAAAACCTAGGAAGAAACCTAGAGAGGAACCAGGCTATGTGGGGTGGCCAGTCCTCTTCTGGCTGTGCCGGGTGGAGATTATAACAAAATATGGTCGAGATGTCAGCATGGTTGAATAATAATAAGGCAGAACAGTTGAAACTGGAGCAGCAGCACAGTCAGGTGGACTGGGGACAGCAAGGAGTCATCATGTCAGGTATGCCGGATGTGGAAGTCGTGGGCTGCTCACTATCAGCCATGTAAACAAAGTTGTGCTCAAAATTATCAGACAAATAATATTTTTATGTGTATGGAACATTTCTGGGATCTTTAATTTCAGTTCATGAAACATGGGACCAACACTTTACACGTTGTGTTTATAATTTTGTTAAGTATAACATCGACGCTGGCCAATTGTCTGGGGAGAAAAATCCCATTGCGAAATAATGCATTTTAACCTATTCATTGTTCTAAATATCAGTAGATGTAGTGTGAGAGCTGCTGAAACCACTCAAACAGCTCTCTGTAGCTGCTGAAACAACTCAAACAGCTCTCTGTAGCTGCTGAAACAACTCAAACAGCTGTCTGTAGCTGCTGCTGAAACAACTCAAACAGCTGCCTGTAGCTGCTGCTGAAACAACTCAAACAGCTGCCTGTAGCTGCTGCTGAAACCACTCAAACAGCTGTCTGTAGCTGCTGAAACCACTCAAACAGCTGTCTGTAGCTGCTGAAACCACTCAAACAGCTGTCTGTAGCTGCTGAAACCACTCAAACAGCTGTCTGTAGCTGCTGAAACCACTCAAACAGCTGTCTGTAGCTGCTGAAACAACTCAAACAGCTGTCTGTAGCTGCTGAAACAACTCAAACAGCTGTCTGTAGCTGTTGGAGTGAAATATGTACCTTACCAGACAAAAGTTTGGACAAACCTACTCAGTTTTTCTTTATTTTTACTTTTTTATTTTTTTATCTGTTGTGTGGTGACAAGGTAGGGTGGTATACAGACGATGGCCCTATTTGGTAAAAGACCAAGTCCATATTATGGGAAGAACAGCTCAAATAAGCAAAGAGAAACGACAGACCATCGTTACTTTAAGACATGAAGGTCAGTCAATATGGAAAATATCAAGAACTTTGAAAGTCTCATCAAGTGCCGTCGCAAAAACCATCAAGTGCTATGATGGAAGTGGCTCTCATGAGGACCTCAACAGGAAAGGAAGACCCAGAGGTACCTCTGCTGCAGAGGATGAGTTCATTAGAGTTACCAGCCCAAATAAATGCTTCACAGAGTTTAAGTAACAGACACATCTCAACATCTCAACTGTTCAGAGGAGACTGCGTGAATCAGGCCTTCATGGTCGAATTGCTGCAAAGAAACCACCACTAAATGACAACAATAATAAGAAGAGACTTGCTTGGGCCAAGAAACATGAGCAATGGACATTAGACTGAAGGGAATCTGTTGTTTTGACTGATGAGTCTAAATTTAAGAGTTTTGGTTCCAACCACTGTGTCTTTGTGACACGCAGAGTAGGTGATCAGATAATCTAACCATGTGTGGTTCCCACCGTGAAGCATGGAGGAGGAGGTGTGATCAGGCTTTGCTGGTGATACTGTCAGTGAATAATTTAGAATTCAAGGCACACTTAATCAGCATGGCTACCACAGCCTTCTGCAGCGATACGCCATCCCATCTGGTTTGCGCTTAGTGGGACTGTCATTTGTTTTTCAACAGGACAATGACCTAACACACCTCCAGGCTGTGTATGGGCTAAATGACCAAGATGGAGAGTGATGGAGTGCTGCATCAGATGACCTGGCCTCCACAATCACCTGATCTCAACACAAATTAGATGGTTTGGGATGAATTGAACCGCAGAGTGAAGGAAAAGCAGCCAACAAATGCTCAGCATATGTGGGAACTCCTTCAAGACTGTTGGACAAGTATTCCAGGTGAAGCTGGTTGAAAGAATGTTAAGGCAAAGGATGGCCGCTTTGAAGAATATAAAATATGAAATATTTTGATTTAACTCTTTTTTAGGTTACTACATGATTCGATAAGTCTAATTTCATAGTTTGTTGTCTTCACTATTATTCTACGATGTAGAAATTTGTAAACAAAATATATATATATATCACTTGAAAGAGTAGGTGTGTCCAAACTTTTGACTGGTACTGTAGCTGTGCAGCGATGCTCCTCGTCCAACCTGACAGAGCTTGAGAGGATCTGCAGAGAAGAATGGGAGAAAGTCCCCAAATACAGGTGTGCCAAGCTTGTCATGTGCTTTAAGTTTCACAATTGCGTAACAATAATAAAGGCAACGGTGAGTAAAAAACAACATCCATGATTAAAAAGAGCTACACATGTATTTATTATCTAACTGGTAATTGAATCACGCTTCCCATTCGCCATTCAAGTGCATCGGCAAACTCTGCAGACTTCAGCGTGTCACACACCACTTTGCAATGAGCTGGAGGCAGTAGGCATTTTGAAAACATATATACGTATTAGCAACCCATGCTAGTTATTGATAATCCTAGTCATATTAGCAACCCATGCTAGTTATTGATAATCCTAGTCATATTAGCAACCCATGCTAGTTGTTGATAATCCTAGTCATATTAGCAACCCATGCTAGTTGTTGATAATCCTAGTCATATTAGCAACCCATGCTAGTTATTGATAATCCTAGTCATATTAGCAACCCATGCTAGTTGTTGATAATCCTAGTCATATTAGCAACCCATGCTAGTTGTTGATAATCCTAGTCATATTAGCAACCCATGCTAGTTGTTGATAATCCTAGTCATATTAGCAACCCATGCTAGTTGTTGATAATCCTAGTCATATTAGCAACCCATGCTAGTTATTGATAATCCTAGTCATATTAGCAACCCATGCTAGTTGTTGATAATCCTAGTCATATTAGCAACCCATGCTAGTTGTTGATAATCCTAGTCATATTAGCAACCCATGCTAGTTGTTGATAATCCTAGTCATATTAGCAACCCATGCTAGTTGTTGATAATCCTAGTCATATTAGCAACCCATGCTAGTTGTTGATAATCCTAGTCATATTAGCAACCCATGCTAGTTGTTGATAATCCTAGTCATATTAGCAACCCATGCTAGTTGTTGATAATCCTAGTCATATTAGCAACCCATGCTAGTTGTTGATAATCCTAGTCATATTAGCAACCCATGCTAGTTGTTGATAATCCTAGTCATATTAGCAACCCATGCTAGTTGTTGATAATCCTAGTCATATTAGCAACCCATGCTAGTTGTTGATAATCCTAGTCATATTAGCAACCCATGCTAGTTGTTGATAATCCTAGTCATATTAGCAACCCATGCTAGTTGTTGATAATCCTAGTCATATTAGCAACCCATGCTAGTTGTTGATAATCCTAGTCATATTAGCAACCCATGCTAGTTATTGATAATCCTAGTCATATTAGCAACCCATGCTAGTTGTTGATAATCCTAGTCATATTAGCAACCCATGCTAGTTGTTGTTAATCCTAGTCATATTAGCAACCCATGCTAGTTGTTGATAATCCTAGTCATATTAGCAACCCATGCTAGTTGTTGTTAATCCTAGTCATATTAGCAACCCATGCTAGTTGTTGATAATCCTAGTCATATTAGCAACCCATGCTAGTTGTTGTTAATCCTAGTCATATTAGCAACCCATGCTAGTTGTTGTTAATCCTAGTCATATTAGCAACCCATGCTAGTTGTTGTTAATCCTAGTCATATTAGCAACCCATGCTAGTTGTTGCATATTTAGATTTCTATATTTCTAACGGATATTTTCTTATTTGTCACAATGGGGTTGTCCTGCTAATTGCATTATGGAACGAACATTCACACGTAGCCTACTGCCCTGTTGCTCATTGCTACGCTTATAACTGGACGTAGCCTACTGCCCTGTTGCTCATTGCTACGCTTATAACTGGACGTAGCCTACTGCCCTGTTGCTCATTGCTACGCTTATAACTGGACGTAGCCTACTGCCCTGTTGCTCATTGCTACGCTTATAACTGGACGTAGCCTACTGCCCTGTGCTCATTGCTACGCTTTAACTGCACGTAGCCTACTGCCCTGTTGCTCATTGCTACGCTTATAACTGGACGTAGCCTACTTCTCTGTGCTCATTGCTACGCTTATAACTGGACGTAGCCCACTGCCCTGTGCTCATTGCTACGCTTATAACTGGACGTAGCCTACTGCCCAGTTGCTCATTGCTACGCTTATAACTGGACGTAGCCTACTTCTCTGTGCTCATTGCTACGCTTATAACTGGACGTAGCCTACTGCCCTGTGCTCATTGCTACGCTTATAACTGGACGTAGCCTACTGCCCTGTTGCTCATTGCTACGCTTATAACTGGACGTAGCCTACTGCCCTGTGCTCATTGCTACGCTTATAACTGGACGTAGCCTACTGCCCTGTTGCTCATTGCTACGCTTATAACTGGACGTAGCCTACTGCCCTGTGCTCATTGCTACGCTTATAACTGGACGTAGCCTACTGCCCTGTTGCTCATTGCTACGCTTATAACTGGACGTAGCCTACTGCCCTGTGCTCATTGCTACGCTTATAACTGGACGTAGCCTACTGCCCTGTGCTCATTGCTACGCTTATAACTGGACGTAGCCTAAATCTTCTGCTTGTATGAACCAACAGAATAGATCATATTGTCTACTATAGGGGATAGTAGCTTGACATAGGCTAGTGATTTTGTTATTCGTTACTTGTCCTGTTGGCTGAGGAAAAGTAAACGTGGGCAGTTATTCTAACATAGGCAACGCTTGGGTTTTCAAGTTTGGGGAAGCTAATGTTCGCCATCAAAACACAACTTTAAAATAGGAAGCATTCCATGCTACCTCGCATTTGCAAACGTATGTTATATAGCCTTCTTTTTTTATTTTTATTTATTTTTATTTATTTTTTGAATTTTACCCCTTTTTCGCCCCAATTTCGTAGTATCCAATTGTTGTAGTAGCTACTATCTTGTCTCATCGCTACAACTCCCGTACGGGCTCGGGAGAGACGAAGGTTGAAAGTCATGCGTCCTCCGATACACAACCAACCAAGCCGCTGCTTCTTTAACACAGCGCACATCCAACCCGGAAGCCAGCCGCACCAATGCGCCGGAGGAAACACCGTGCACCTGGCCACCTTGGTTAGCGCACACTGCGCCCAGCCCGCCACAGGAGTTGCTGGTGCGCGATGAGACAAGGACACCCCTACCGACCAAGCCCTCCCTAACCCGGGCGACGCTGGGCCAATTGTGCGTCGCCCCACGGACCTCCCGGTCGCGGCCGGTTACGACAGAGCCTGGGCGCGTTATATAGCCTTCTATTCCCAATGTGATGATTAGATTGGATAGTCATAATTTAACCTAATAATATAAATCAATCACTGTTGGCAAAAAAAAAAAAAAGACTGTTCAATGCAGCGCGTGGTGGCGTAGAGTAGGACTATGCTATAGGCTATATATCAGATACAATTATTCTCCTTTTTTCGCACAGGAAAATGTTTTATAAACACATTTCGTGCAATTATATTACACATGATATGACTGGAGACATTAGCAGAATCTTTTTTAATTAATAAGATTGAAAAAATGACAGGGTAGAGTACTTTACTGACAGTGACAAACAGATCAATAAAAAAATAACATTGTCTGATCCATATATTAGTGCTACGAAAAGGGGAGACACAAATACAACATGGAGGAGGAGATTATCGTCCAAAAACAAACAAAAGTTTTTTATTTTACCTTTATTTAACTTGGCACGTCAGTTAAGAACAAATTCTTATTTTCAATAACGGCCTAGGAACAGTGTGGGTTAACTGCCTGGTTCAGGGGCAGAATGACAGATTTGTACCTTGTCAGGTCGGGGATTTGAACTTGCAACCTTCTGGTTACTAGTCCTTTAACCAATAGGGTACCCTGCCGCCCCAATGAAAGATACAGTGAATATGCAAAACTAACCGGGGACACGGCCAGTGTTCTCCGCTGCTGCCAATAAGACAGCTTTTTGCTCAGTTAAATTGAGAATTTGTATAACCAAAAGACAGATCGGACTGATTTCATTGTCTTCTCTTTACAGCGATATAACACCGATAGGCATTTTGTTTTCCAAACTGTTTCTTTTTCCGTCGATTGTATTTTGTAAATGCCTCGCTGGGTCGCCCTGACAACTCACTGACGGGGTCGCCCTGACAACTCACTGACGGGGTCGCCCTGACAACTCACTGACAGTTGCAACTCAACAATCAATGTATTTTGGCATTTGCTGCGCTCTCTGCCCACATTGCAGGCCCTTCCAACTTTAGTCTATGCGATTTAAAACAATCCACAGCTTTATAAAACAAAACAAATACAGTTAATGATCCTCAGTGGCAAAGACAGGAGTAAGATAATTAAGCTAAATCATTTTGGCCATTTAATTAAATTTACTTTAGGAAAAGCTTTGGTTTCACCTGGCCTTATGGACGCGCCTCGTGTATCTTCTATCACCTACTACTCATCGGAAATCCTTAAGAATGACTCACGCAGTGGAATCTGAGTTACATGTTCTGTTAAAAGATCCATGACCATAAACTGAATGTGATTTCTGTCCTTCTGAGAACTGTGGATGGACGCCCGACATCAGGTTATTGAACCAATGCATATGTCTTGTCCGGAGCCACGTTTTCCAAACAGAAGCCCTGGTGTCTGTCTGTCTGTCTGTCTGTCAACATGTCTGTCTGTCCGTCTGTCTGTCTGTCTGTCTGTCCGTCTGTCCGTCTGTCTGTCCGTCTGTCTGTCAACATGTCTGTCTGTCTGTCTGTCTGTCTGTCTGTCTGTCTGTCTGTCTGTCTGTCTGTCTGTCTGTCTGTCTGTCTGTCTGTCTGTCTGTCTGTCTGTCTGCCTGTCAACATGTCTGTCTGTCTGTCAACATGTCTGACTGTCAACATGTCTGTCACAATGTCTGTCTGTCTGTCAACATGTCTGTCTGTCTGTCTGTCTGTCTGTCTGTCTGTCTGTCTGTCTGTCTGTCTGTCTGTCTGTCTGTCTGTCTGTCTGTCAACATGTCTGTCAACATGTCTGTGTGTCTGTGTATCTACATGTCTATCTGTCTGTGTATCTACATGTCTGTCTGTCTGTCTGTCTGTCTGTCTGTCTGTCTGTCTGTCTGTCTGTCTGTCTGTCTGTCTGTCTGTCTGTCTGTCTCTGTCCGTGTTTCTGTGTGTGAGAGAGATGTATGCCTTGTATGACCTCTAATGTTTTCGACACCATTAGAGACTCATCGTGTGTGTGTGTGTGTTTTTGTCATCCTTCTCGGTGAGTACTAATGAACACACGTCTCCTCATCCCTCATTTCTTCTCGTCCTCCAGGGAGAGATCGGACGACCAGGGTCAAAGGTGAGACACTCCTCCTCTCGCTCCCTCGCCCATCTCTCCCTCTCTCTCTCTCTCTCTCTCTCTCTCTCTCTCTCTCTCTATCCCTCCTCTGCAGTCTCTCTCCTACTCTTCTGCAGTGTCTCTCTCCCTGTCCTCTGCAGTGTCTCTCTCCTTCTCCTCTGCAGTGTCTCACTCCCTGTCCTCTACAGTGTCTCTCTCCCTGTCCTCTACAGTGTCTCTCTCCTGCGCCTCTGCAGTCTCTCTCCTTCTCCTCTGCAGTGTCTCTCCTTCTCCTCTGCAGTGTATCTCTCCCTGTCCTCTACAGTCTCTCTCCCTGTCCTCTACAGTGTCTCTCTCCTTCTCCTCTGTAGTGTCTCACTCCCTGTCCTCTGCAGTGTCTCACTCCCTGTCCTCTACAGTGTCTCTCTCCCTGTCCTCTACAGTGTCTCTCTCCTTCTCCTCTGCAGTGTCTCTCTCCCTCCCTGTCCTCTGCAGTGTCTCTCTCCTTCTCCTCTGCAGTCTCTCTCCTTCTCCTCTGCAGAGTCTCTCTCCCTGTCCTCTGCAGTGTCTCTCTCCTTCTCCTCTGCAGAGTCTCTCTCCCTGTCCTCTGCAGTGTCTCTCTCCTTCTCCTCTACAGTGTCTCTCTCCTTCTCCTCTGCAGTGTCTCTCTCCTTCTCCTCTGCAGTGTCTCTCTCCCTGTCCTCTGCAGTGTCTCTCTCCTTCTCCTCTGCAGTGTCTCTCTCCTTCTCCTCTGCAGTGTCTCTCTCCTTCTCCTCTGCAGTGTCTCTCTCTCCTTCTCCTCTGCAGTGTCTCTCTCCTTCTCCTCTGCAGTGTCTCTCTCCTTCTCCTCTGCAGTGTCTCTCTCTCCTTCTCCTCTGCAGTGTCTCTCTCCTTCTCCTCTGCAGTGTCTCTCTCCTTCTCCTCTGCAGTGTCTCTCTCCTTCTCCTCTACAGTGTCTCTCTCCTTCTCCTCTGTAGTGTCTCTCTCCCTGTCCTCTGCAGTGTCTCTCTCCTTCTCCTCTGCAGTGTCGCTCTCCTTCTCCTCTGCAGTGTCTATCTCCTTCTCCTCTACAGTGTCTCTCTCCTTCTCCTCTACAGTGTCTCTCTCCTTCTCCTCTACAGTGTCTCTCTCCTTCTCCTCTGCAGTGTCTCTCTCCTTCTCCTCTACAGTGTCTCTCTCCTTCTCCTCTACAGTGTCTCTCTCCTTCTCCTCTACAGTGTCTCTCTCCTTCTCCTCTGCAGTGTCTCTCTCCTTCTCCTCTGCAGTGTCGCTCTCCTTCTCCTCTGCAGTGTCTATCTCCTTCTCCTCTACAGTGTCTCTCTCCTTCTCCTCTACAGTGTCTCTCTCCTTCTCCTCTACAGTGTCTCTCTCCTTCTCCTCTGCAGTGTCTCTCTCCTTCTCCTCTACAGTGTCTCTCTCCTTCTCCTCTACAGTGTCTCTCTCCTTCTCCTCTACAGTGTCTCTCTCCTTCTCCTCTACAGTGTCGCTCTCCTTCTCCTCTACAGTGTCTCTCTCCTTCTCCTCTGCAGTGTCTCTCTCTCCTTCTCCTCTGCAGTGTCTCTCTCTCCTTCTCCTCTGCAGTGTCGCTCTCCTTCTCCTCTGCAGTCTCTCTCTCCTTCTCCTCTACAGTGTCTCTCTCCTTCTCCTCTGCAGTGTCTCTCTCCTTCTCCTCTGCAGTGTCTCTCTCTCCTTCTCCTCTGCAGTGTCGCTCTCCTTCTCCTCTGCAGTCTCTCTCTCTCCTTCTCCTCTACAGTGTCTCTCTCCTTTTCCTCTACAGTGTCTCTCTCCTTCTCCTCTGCAGTCTCTCTCTCTCCTTCTCCTCTACAGTGTCTCTCTCCTTTTCCTCTACAGTGTCTCTCTCCTTCTCCTCTGCAGTGTCTCTCTCTCCTTCTTGGCTCTGGTCCATCAACTGTGTGTGTGTGTGTGTGTGTGTGTGTGTGTGTGTGTGTGTGTGTGTGTGTGTGTGTGTGTGTGTGTGTGTGTGTGTGTGTGTGTGTACTGCATCCCCCTCTGCAGTTCTAATCTCCCTGAGTGCTTGTGTTCTCTATGGTAAATCACTAAGACATTCTGGCCACACACACCACACCACACACACTCACACACCACTCTAAAGCCCACTGGTTAATGACACTGAGCTGAAGGAATACACACTCTGTGGCAGATAATATATTCGCTCAGGGATCGCTATCAAATAGCTACCAGCCCACCTATGATTGGCTCGCCAAGTAGTTCTGAAAGCATTTTTTAAATGTGTTCCATCGCAAACTGTCAGAAACATAAAGCTCCCGGCTTACCTATCCCGCCCCTGGTTAACCACGATTGGCTTAAAAAGCCAAACCTAACACAATATCTGCCAATTAATGTCTAGCAATATTGCTCCTGTCTGTCTGATTGGTGTGCACATTTGTCAATCACTCCGTTTTTTTAGCCAATTAGCGATGCTAGTAATGATAGCGGTCTTGTGGGTTGACAGAAATTGTTTCCACAAAAAGTAGGCTTACCTGACAGAAAGATATTGTGAATGTTTGCGTCAACTTGGTGATCACTGTGTAGCTAAGCTCTGTCATGAGCCGTAGGCCTATCAGAAATATCACGAGACCAATACATTCCCTCTCTTTCTTAATGCACAATTAAAGGGGAATTACACTCAAAAAAATACGAATTTGTTTCGTTTTTGTTTGTGATTTAAGCATTGACATGGACTCAGAACATACATTTTCGTTGTTTTCGCTATGAATAATCGTAATATTGAGAGTAAAAATAATAATAATAATAATAATAATTGAAAGCAAGGAAAAATAAAACAAAGAAAACAGAATTCCGGAAAATAGAAAATATAATTTTACGGGGCCCCTTGAAGTTGTTTATTACCATTATTTGACCAGGTATATTGACAGAAAACACATCTCTTGTTCACCAAGGAACCGGGGAAGAGCTGTTTAAGAAACTTCTTCTTCTTTTTAACAGTAGAGTCTGCTGAGGGGAGCAAGGCTCAAAATAATGCTGTGTGTTTGATGTATAAGAATATTTCATATCATTCTTTGGTCTGTTGCACCTTAAATGCTTGTCTTTGGATCCAACTCAAGTTGATATGTGTGTACCAATACTCCAGGGTCGTATGTGTGTGTGTGCATGCGTTTGTGTGTGTGTGTGTGTGTGTACTCCAGGGTCGTACTGGTCCTCCTGGGTTACCAGGGAGACAGGGACCAGCCGGGTGGCCCGGTCCAGAGGGACCCAAGGTAAGTCCCCCCCCATAATGAATCCCTCACTATGATGGTCTCCCTGTGTCAACAACACTCAGGATTAACCTTCTGGTTCCAGGGAGAGAAAGGAGAGCTGGGGCTGATGGGCCTGCCGGGGCTGAGAGGACCACCTGGAACCAAGGTCTGTATCACAGACACATTTCCCTCTGTCACGGCATGAAGTCAGGAAAAACACATCCACACGTCATAAACACAAGACAACAAAAAAATATAGGTCCCTTTTCTCAGACGTCAACGCCAACCGTTTTATTTCACAGCGAATGCCGCAGAAAAAGAGAACTCCTTATTTGGCATCTCTTTTGGCCGCGTGTGCGCACACACACACACACACACACACGACTGTCTGTTTAAACGTGTCTGAAAACAGGCTCTACTATATCTACTACTACTTCTCTACTTGTAGACAGAATAAAACAGGGTTGGGCGCGATTACTTGAAACATTTACTAACCTTGTCCGTACGCATCAAATAAACGAGAGAAAGACCGAAAGAAAAGTTATTTTAACCTGGTAATAGTGTTTTTCTGTTTGCTCTAGAATTGTATTATCAATAATAAAACTAAGCCTAGAATATTAGACTGAAACAGTCGGATAGGAATTTCCTTTAGCACAGCGCCTTGTTCTAAACCCGTCAAACAGCAGCACAAGGAATCTCTCCGTCGATGGGAGGAGTATTGGGCTATTAGTGATAGGCACCAATATCTAAAGTATTTTTGTCAAGATGAAAAGAAAACGGAAAGTGACAAAGTGTCCAGACTGACCAGTAGGCTAGGTGTCAATGACGGGGGCGGCAGATAGCCTAGTGGTTAGAGGGGGAGGCAGGTAGACTAGTGGTTAGAGGGGGAGGCAGATAGCCTAGTGGTTAGAGGAGGGAGGCAGATAGCCTAGTGGTTAGAGGAGGGAGGCAGATAGCCTAGTGGTTAGAGCGTCAAAGGGTTGCAAGTTCGAATCCCCGAGCAGACAAGGTAAAAATCTGTCGTTCTGCCCCTGAAAGTGGCAGTTAACCCACTGTTCCTAGACCAGTTAACCCACTGTTCCTAGACCAGTTAACCCACTGTTCCTAGACCAGTTAACCCACTGTTCCTAGACCAGTTAACCCACTGTTCCTAGACCAGTTAACCCACTGTTCCTAAACCAGTTAACCCACTGTTCCTAGACCAGTTAACCCACTGTTCCTAGACCAGTTAACCCACTTCTCCTAAACCAGTTAACCCACTGTTCCTAAACCAGTTAACCCACTGTTCCTAGACCAGTTAACCCACTGTTCCTAGACCAGTTAACCCAGTGTTCCTAGACCAGTTAACCCAGTGTTCCTAGACCAGTTAACCCAGTGTTCCTAGACCAGTTAACCCACTGTTCCTAGACCAGTTAACCCACTGTTCCTAGACCAGTTAACCCACTGTTCCTAGACCAGTTTACCCACTGTTCCTAGACCAGTTAACCCACTGTTCCTAGACCAGTTAACCCAATAGGCGTTGTAAATACCAATTTGCTCTTAACTGACTTGCCTGGTTAAATAAATAAAAATCCATGTGATAGATTCATTCTAATCAATAATCTGAGCCCCCATCCACCACCTGATGGGCCATCAGCGGGACAATTCGACAGTTATGCTGTTGGTCATGTGCTATTGCCTCCTTGAATTAAAGCGTCTAGCCGGATTTAACAGAAAACAAAGATGTTTCGAACGCGATTCGTTTTTCCAAATGTATTATTTTTTATTTAATTCAATATGATGGAAGCCTGGATGTTTTTGTTATTATAGGAGTGAATACGCTGCAACGTCTAGACGATAAAAGGCTAAACTGATATAATATTTACATTTACGTAGTGTGATCATAATAATTGTTTTAGCGATCCGCGGTAGACGTCCCTCCAATGAAAAGGCCTCCTATCCTGCTGACGTGAGCTGCAGAACAGCGCTTTGCACTTGAGATGCATTTATTGAAGAGAAAGGGAACTTGCCTTTTACAAAACGTTTTTAATATAGGCCAGTACTTTGTTTTAAGCATCAATTTATCAAATCGGTCTTTTTTTTCTCTCGCTCTATCTGCGAGCAGCACCTGTCAAAACACAGGAATGTTGTTAAGGAAGAGGCTCGTAGGCTATTATCAGAAGACATTGGAGCCTTGCATCCCACTGGGCAAAAACTGGTTAAATCAACGTTGTTTCCACATCATTTCACACACGCATGAACAACATACAAACATTCTAAACACAAGAAAAAAAGAGATCCCCTCTCTCACACACATGAACACACATACACACATTCTAAACCCTAAAGAGAAAATAGGTTCATTATTGTCCTTTCATTCCTTCACCAGGGTCTTCCTGGTTATAAAGGAGAGAAGGTGAGCTCAGATTATAGTCTGATTCAGAGCATGCTGTTCAAACTACATTACCCATAATGATTAGCATTTTCTTATACTGTCTCTCTCTCTCTCTCTCTCTCTCTCTCTCTCTCTCTCTCTCTCTCTCTCTCTCTCTCTCTCTCTCTCTCTCTCTCTCTGTCTCTCTCTCTCTCTCTCTCTCTCTCTCTCTCTCTCTCCCTCTCTCTCTCTGTCTCTCTGTCTCTCTCTCCCTTCTGCCAGGGGTCTCGTGGTAATTCAGGCGTTTTAGGACCAAAGGGCAACAAGGTGGGTGTTGTTAATGGACGTTAGCTTGCTAGTGAAGATCGTTATTCATTGGTGTCACCTTCCTGGAAACATAAACCATGGTGCTCAGTGGTTGTCTGTCTTCGCTCTGTCTCTCCTAGGGCTCCGTAGGTCTCTCTGGGATGTTGGGACAGAAGGTTAGAAACACATAGATCAATTGTTTGATTTAATATATGTGGTGAGAAATAATATATATTATATAAACAATTTATTATATAAACCCATATAATCTATATTTGACTACTTTTTACCTCTCTCTCTCTCTCTCTCTCTCTCTCTGTCTGTCTGTCTCTCTCTCTCTCTCTCTCCCCCTCTCTCTCTCTCTCTCTCTCTCTCTCTCTCTCTCTCTCTCTGTCTGTCTGTCTCTCTCTCTCTCTCTCTCTCTCCCCCTCTCTCTCTCTCTCTCTCTCTCTCTCTCAGGGTGCGATGGGATCGAAGGGAGACCCAGGAATTTCAGGAAAGAGAGGACCAACTGGCCGACCTGGGAAGAGAGGACAACATGTAAGAGAGTCCTCAAAGAGGGTTTGGTGTGCATGTTGTTAGTGTGTATCTTCAGTGTCCAGGATGTAACTGGTGTACAGTCCCTTCGCAAAGTATTCACCTTTTCCACATTTTGTTACGTTACAGCCTTATTCTAAAATGGATTAAATTGTTAGTTTTTTTCTCATCAATCTACAAACAATACACCATAATGACATCACAATACCCCATAATGACATCACAATACACCATAATGACATCACAATACACCATAATGACATCACAATACACCATAATGACATCACAATACACCATAATGACATCACAATACACCATAATGACATCACAATACCCCATAATGACATCACAATACACCATAATGACATCACAATACCCCATAATGACATCACAATACACCATAATGACATCACAATACCCCATAATGACATCACAATACACCATAATGACAAAGCAGGAAAAAACAAACAGAAAAACAGAACGGTATTTCAGTTTAAAAGAAAATTAATTTGCTAAAATGTCATAAACATTTCTACAAACCTGGTCCAAGAACCCGATGGTCACTCTGATAGAGCTCCAGAGTTCCTCTGTGGAGACGGGAGAACCTTCCAGAAGGACAACCATCTCTGCAACACTCTACCAAACAGGCCTTTATGGTAGAGTGGCCAGACGGAAGCCACTCCTCAGTAAAAGGCACATAACAGCCCACTTGGAGTTTGCCAAAAGGCACCTAAAGGACTCTCAGACCAGGAGAAACAAGATTCTCTGGTCTGATGAAACCAAGATTGAACTATTTGGCCTGAATGCCAAGCGTCATGTCTGGAGGAAACCTGGCACCATCCCTATGGTGAAGCCTGGTGGTAGCAGCATCATGCTGTGGAGATGTTTTTCAGTGGCAGGGAGTAGCCAGGTTTCCTCCAGACAGTCTGGGATGAAGGTTAACCTTCCAACAGAACAACGGCCCTAAGCACACAGCCAAGTCAACGCAGGAGTTAACCTTCCTAAGTCTGAGGGTGGTTTTAACCTTCCTAAGTCTGAGGGTTATTTTAACCTTCCTGAGTCTGAGGGTGGTTTTAACCTTCCTAAGTCTGAGGGTTATTTTAACCTTCCTAAGTCTGAGGGTGGTTTTAACCTTCCTGAGTCTGAGGTTGGTTTTAACCTTCCTGAGTCTGAGGGTGGTTTTAACCTTCCTGAGTCTGAGGGTGATTTTAACCTTCCTAAGTCTGAGGGTGGTTTTAACCTTCCTGAGTCTGAGGGTGATTTTAACCTTCCTGAGTCTGAGGGTGGTTTTAACCTTCCTGAGTCTGAAGGTGGTTTTAACCTTCCTGAGTCTGAGGGTGATTTTAACCTTCCTAAGTCTGAGGGTGGTTTTAACATTCCTGAGTCTGAGGGTGGTTTTAACCTTCCTGAGTCTGAGGGTGGTTTTACCCTTCCTAAGTCTGAAGGTGGTTTTAACATTCCTGAGTCTGAGGGTGGTTTTAACCTTCCTGAGTCTGAGGGTGGTTTTACCCTTCCTAAGTCTGAGGGTGGTTTTAACCTTCCTGAGTCTGAGGGTGGTTTTAACCTTCCTAAGTCTGAGGGTGGTTTTAACCTTCCTTAGTCTGAGGGTGGTTTTAACCTTCCTGAGTCTGAGGGTGGTTTTAACCTTCCTGAGTCTGAGGGTGGTTTTAACCTTCCTGAGTCTGAGGGTGATTTTAACCTTCCTAAGTCTGAGGGTGGTTTTAACCTTCCTAAGTCTGAGGGTGGTTTTAACCTTCCTAAGTCTGAGGGTGGTTTTAACCTTCCTAAGTCTGAGGGTGGTTTTGATCTTCCAACTCGCCACCCAAGACTTTTACTTGGGACATATAGTCAAATTCACTAAAAAGGAACAATGGGGACATATTGAAGATGCTCATCCCCAGAATCTTTTTCCATGTTTATTTTATATTAAGCTAAGAATATTAACAAGTTCATAGTTAAGAACATTATAACAATATAGAACACTAGAATAATACAACAATATAGAACACTATAACAATGTAGAACACTAGAACAATATAGAACACTATAACAATATAGAACACTATAACAATATAGAACAATACAACAATATAGAACACTATAACAATATAGAACACTATAACAATATAAAACAATACAACAATATAGAACACTAAAACAATATAGAACACTATAACAATATAGAACACTATAACAATAAAGAACACTATAACAATATAGAACACTATAACAATAAAGAACACTATAACAATATAGAACACTAGAACAATATAGAACACTAGAACAATATAGAAAACTATAACAATATAGAAAACTATAACAATATAGAACACTATAACAATATAGAACAATACAACAATATAGAACACTATAACAATATAGAACACTAGAACAATATAGAACACTAGAACACTATAACAATATAGAACACTATAACAATATAGAACACTAGAACACTATAACAATATAGAACACTATAACAATATAGAACACTAGAACAATATAGAACAATACAACAATATAGAACACTACAACAATATAGAACACTATAACACTATAGAACAATACAACAATATAGAACAATACAACAATATAGAACACTATAACACTGTAGAACAAGACAACAATATAGAACACTATAACAATATAGAACAATACAACAATATACAACAATACAAATATAGAACACTATAACATTATAGAACAATACAACAATATAGAACCCTATAACAATATAGAACAATACAACAATATAGAACCCTATAACAATATAGAACAATACAACAATATAGAACACTATAACAATATAGAACACTAGAACAGTATAGAAAACTATAACAATATAGAACAATACAACAATATAGAACAATACAACAATATAGAACACTATAACAATATAGAACACTAGAACAATATAGAACACTATAACAATATAGAACACTAGAACACTATAACAATATAGAACACTATAACAATATAGAACACTATAACAATATAGAACACTATAACAATATAGAACACTATAACAATATAGAACCCTATAACAATATAGAACACTACAGCAATATAGAACACTATAACAATATAGAACAATACAACAATATAGAACACTATAACACTATAGAACAATACAACAATATAGAACAATACAACAATATAGAACACTATAACAATATAGAACAATACAACAATATAGAACACTATAACAATATAGAACACTAGAACAATATAGAACACTATAACAATATAGAACACTAGAACACTATAACAATATAGAACACTATAACAATATAGAACAATACAACAATATAGAACACTATAACACTATAGAACAATACAACAATATAGAACAATACAACAATATAGAACACTATAACAATATAGAACAATACAACAATATAGAACACTATAACAATATAGAACACTAGAACAATATAGAACACTATAACAATATAGAACACTAGAACACTATAACAATATAGAACACTATAACAATATAGAACACTATAACAATATAGAACAATACAACAATATAGAACACTATAACACTATAGAACAATACAACAATATAGAACAATACAACAATATAGAACCCTATAACAATATAGAACACTATAACAATATAGAACACTATAACAATATAGAACAATACAACAATATAGAACACTATAACAATATAGAACACTAGAACAATATAGAACACTACAACAATATAGAACACTATAACAATATAGAACAATACAACAATATAGAACACTACAACAATATAGAACCCTATAACAATATAGAACAATACAACAATATAGAACAATACAACAATATAGAACAATACAACAATATAGAACCCTATAACAATATAGAACAATACAACAATATAGAACAATACAACAATATAGAACCCTATAACAATATAGAACACTATAACAATATAGAACACTATAACAATATAGAACAATACAACAATATAGAACACTATAACAATATAGAACACTAGAACAATATAGAACACTATAACAATATAGAACACTAGAACACTATAACAATATAGAACACTATAACAATATAGAACACTATAACAATATAGAACAATACAACAATATAGAACACTATAACACTATAGAACAATACAACAATATAGAACACTATAACAATATAGAACACTATAACAATATAGAACACTATAACAATATAGAACACTATAACAATATAGAACACTATAACAATATAGAACAATACAACAATATAGAACAATACAACAATATAGAACCCTATAACAATATAGAACACTATAACAATATAGAACACTATAACAATATAGAACAATACAACAATATAGAACAATACAACAATATAGAACAATACAACAGTATAGAACCCTATAACAATATAGAACACTATAACACTATAGAACACTATAACACTATAGAACACTACAACAATATAGAACAATACAACAATATAGAACACTACAGCAATATAGAACACTATAACAATATAGAACACTATAACACTATAGAACAATACAACAATATAGAACACTGCAGCAATATAGAACACTATAACAATATAGAACACTATAACAGTATAGAACACTACAGCAATATAGAACACTACAACAATATAGAACAATACAACAATATAGAACACTACAACAGTATAGAACACTACAGCAATATAGAACACTACAACAATATAGAACAATACAACAATATAGAACACTACAACAGTATAGAACACTACAACAATATAGAACACTACAACAATATAGAACACTACAACAATATAGAACACTATAACAATATAGAACACTATAACACTATAGAACAATACAGCAATATAGAACACTATAACACTATAGAACACTAGAACAATATAGAACACTATAACACTATAGAACAATACAGCAATATAGAACACTATAACACTATAGAACACTATAACAATATAGAACACTATAACACTATAGAACACTATAACAATATAGAACAATACAACAATATAGAACACTATAACAATATAGAACACTATAACACTATAGAACACTATAACAATGACTTGGTCACAGGAAATATATGTATTTCCTTGAAAGTTTTCAAAAGCAATTTTGGACTGACCAAAGTATATATTTGTAGATGTAGATATTTTCAGATAAATGCATCTAAAAGTTACATATCACGAAATGTATGTTTGAAATCTTTTGGACATTCGAGCAACCTTGAAGGAGTCTTATTTGAAAATAATGTTCATATGATAAGTAAGATATACAAAACTTGCAGAGAGCATTTCCCACTGGCTATCTCTTAGAAAATAATATAAACTATTGGAACCAAGACTTAAAAAGAACTCATGTTGGCACAAGATGGAGGGAAAGTTGGAGCTTAACTAACAAAATTACAGTTAAGGAAAATGCACGATTAACCCAGTGTAAACTAATGTACAGAATGTATTATACAAGAGACACAATTCACCAATTCTACAGCACAACGGAAGACGCATGTCTTGAGTGTAAAACTAACATTGACTCAATAATCCACGTCTTTTGGGAACGCTATGATGTCATAAAGTTATGGGCGGAGCTAGGAAGCTGTCTGTCAGAAGTATTACAATGTAAACGTGCTTTTAATCTGTCTGTCTGGATTTTTCAAGACATGAGTGTAGTGAGATACACAATGGGCTGGACGATTCTCTTCTCTCTTATCAATTCTATTCTCATCTTGAAATAACGTACACTTAAAAACATGGAAATCAATCAATACGCCATCATTGAAACAATGGAAAAATCTAACGATTTATTATTGAGATATTGAAATAGCATTGGAGACTGAGAGAAACAAATAGGTACAATTTAAGGCCATGTGGCAAACAATAATGCAGGCACTAGGGGGTGGAGGTCTGAGCAGATGAGATGTAGTCGTTGGGGCACTAGGGGGTGGAGGTCTGAGCCTACTGGTTGGGTAGATGAGATGTAGTCGTTGTTTAGCGTTAGGGCACTAGGGGGTGGAGGTGTGAGCCTACTGGTTGGGTAGATGAGATGTAGTCGTTGTTTAGGGTTAGGGCACTAGGGGGTGGAGGTGTGAGCCTACTGGTTGGGTAGATGAGATGTAGTCGTTGTTTAGGGTTAGGGCACTAGGGGGTGGAGGTCTGAGCAGATGAGATGTAGTCGTTGTTTAGGGTTAGGGCACTAGGGGGTGGAGGTCTGAGCAGATGAGATGTAGTCGTTGTTTAGGGTTAGGGCACTAGGGGGTGGAGGTGTGAGCCTACTGGTTGGGTAGATGAGATGTAGTCGTTGTTTAGCGTTAGGGCACTAGGGGATGGAGGTGTGAGCAGATGAGATGTAGTCGTTGTTTAGCGTTAGGGCACTAGGGGGTGGAGGTGTGAGCAGATGAGATGTAGTGTTTGTTTAGGGTTAGGGCACTAGGGGATGGAGGTGTGAGCCTACTGGTTGGGTAGATGAGATGTAGTCGTTGTTTAGGGTTAGGGCACTAGGGGATGGAGGTGTGAGCCTACTGGTTGGGTAGATGAGATGTAGTCGTTGTTTAGGGTTAGGGCACTAGGGGGTGGAGGTGTGAGCCTACTGGTTGGGTAGATGAGATGTAGTCGTTGTTTAGCGTTAGGGCACTAGGGGATGGAGGTGTGAGCCTACTGGTTGGGTAGATGAGATGTAGTCGTTGTTTAGCGTTAGGGCACTAGGGGATGGAGGTGTGAGCCTACTGGTTGGGTAGATGAGATGTAGTCGTTGTTTAGCGTTAGGGCACTAGGGGATGGAGGTGTGAGCCTACTGGTTGGGTAGATGAGATGTAGTCGTTGTTTAGGGTTAGGGCACTAGGGGGTGGAGGTCTGAGCAGATGAGATGTAGTCGTTGTTTAGGGTTAGGGCACTAGGGGGTGGAGGTGTGAGTAGATGAGATGTAGTCGTTGTTTAGGGTTAGGGCACTAGGGGGTGGAGGTCTGAGCAGATGAGATGTAGTCGTTGTTTAGCGTTAGGGCACTAGGGGGTGGAGGTGTGAGCCTACTGGTTGGGCAGATGAGATGTTGTCGTTGGGGCACTAGGGGATGGAGGTCTGAGCCTACTGGTTGGGTAGATGAGATGTAGTCGTTGTTTAGGGTTAGGGCACTATGGGTTGGAGGTCTGAGCCTACTGGTTGGGCAGATGAGATGTAGTCGTTGTTTAGGGTTAGGGCACTAGGGGGTGGAGGTCTGAGCCTACTGGTTGGGCAGATGAGATGTAGTCGTTGTTTAGGGTTAGGGCACTAGGGGGTGGAGGTCTGAGCCTACTGGTTGGGTAGATGAGATGTAGTCGTTGTTTAGCGTTAGGGCACTAGGGGGTGGAGGTGTGAGCCTACTGGTTGGGTAGATGAGATGTAGTCGTTGTTTAGCGTTAGGGCACTAGGGGATGGAGGTGTGAGCCTACTGGTTGGGTAGATGAGATGTAGTCGTTGTTTAGGGTTAGGGCACTAGGGGGTGGAGGTCTGAGCAGATGAGATGTAGTCGTTGTTTAGGGTTAGGGCACTAGGGGGTGGATGTGTGAGCCTACAGGTTGGGTAGATGAGATGTAGTGTTTGTTTAGGGTTAGGGCACTAGGGGATGGATGTGTGAGCCTACAGGTTGGGTAGATGAGATGTAGTGTTTGTTTAGGGTTAGGGCACTAGGGGATGGATGTGTGAGCCTACAGGTTGGGTAGATGAGATGTAGTCGTTGTTTAGGGTTAGGGCACTAGGGGGTGGAGGTCTGAGCAGATGAGATGTAGTCGTTGTTTAGCGTTAGGGCACTAGGGGATGGAGGTGTGAGCCTACTGGTTGGGCAGATGAGATGTTGTCGTTGTTTAGGGTTAGGGCACTAGGGGATGGAGGTGTGAGTAGATGAGATGTAGTCGTTGTTTAGGGTTAGGGCACTAGGGGGTGGAGGTGTGAGCAGATGAGATGTAGTCGTTGTTTAGGTTTAGGGCACTAGGGGATGGAGGTGTGAGTAGATGAGATGTAGTCGTTGTTTAGGGTTAGGGCACTAGGGGGTGGAGGTGTGAGCAGATGAGATGTAGTCGTTGTTTAGGGTTAGGGCACTAGGGGGTGGAGGTCTGAGCAGATGAGATGTAGTCGTTGTTTAGGGTTAGGGCACTAGGGGGTGGAGGTGTGAGTAGATGAGATGTAGTCGTTGTTTAGGGTTAGGGCACTAGGGGGTGGAGGTGTGAGTAGATGAGATGTAGTCGTTGTTTAGGGTTAGGGCACTAGGGGGTGGAGGTCTGAGCAGATGAGATGTAGTCGTTGTTTAGGGTTAGGGCACTAGGGGGTGGAGGTCTGAGCAGATGAGATGTAGTCGTTGTTTAGGGTTAGGGCACTAGGGGGTGGAGGTGTGAGTAGATGAGATGTAGTCGTTGTTTAGGGTTAGGGCACTAGGGGGTGGAGGTGTGAGTAGATGAGATGTAGTCGTTGTTTAGGGTTAGGGCACTAGGGGGTGGAGGTCTGAGCAGATGAGATGTAGTCGTTGTTTAGCGTTAGGGCACTAGGGGGTGGAGGTGTGAGCCTACTGGTTGGGCAGATGAGATGTTGTCGTTGGGGCACTAGGGGATGGAGGTCTGAGCCTACTGGTTGGGCAGATGAGATGTTGTCGTTGGGGCACTAGGGGGTGGAGGTCTGAGCAGATGAAATGTAGTCGTTGTTTAGGGTTAGGGCACTAGGGGGTGGAGGTGTGAGCCTACTGGTTGGGTAGATGAGATGTAGTCGTTGTTTAGGGTTAGGGCACTAGGGGGTGGAGGTGTGAGTAGATGAGATGTAGTCGTTGTTTAGGGTTAGGGCACTAGGGGGTGGAGGTCTGAGTAGATGAGATGTTGTCGTTGTTTAGGGTTAGGGCACTAGGGGGTGGAGGTGTGAGTAGATGAGATGTAGTCGTTGTTTAGGGTTAGGGCACTAGGGGGTGGAGGTGTGAGTAGATGAGATGTAGTCGTTGTTTAGGGTTAGGGCACTAGGGGGTGGAGGTGTGAGTAGATGAGATGTAGTCGTTGTTTAGGGTTAGGGCACTAGGGGATGGAGGTGTGAGCCTACTGGTTGGGTAGATGAGATGTAGTCGTTGTTTAGGGTTAGGACACTAGGGGATGGAGGTGTGAGTAGATGAGATGTAGTCGTTGTTTAGGGTTAGGGCACTAGGGGATGGAGGTCTGAGTAGATGAGATGTAGTCGTTGTTTAGGGTTAGGGCACTAGGGGATGGAGGTGTGAGTAGATGAGATGTAGTCGTTGTTTAGGGTTAGGGCACTAGGGGGTGGAGGTGTGAGCCTACAGGTTGGGTAGATGAGATAGTCGTTGATTTTGTGTGTGTCTGTAAGTTGTTTTTCGTATAAGTTTGTAACTGGTCTGTATTTTTTTATATTTTTTTATAAAAATATAATAAAAATAATAAATGAATAAAAATCAATATAAGGGTCGTTTTTTGGGGGGGGGGTATTTGTGCGTCTGATGGAAACTTTCCAAATGTCTACAAAACAAAATCCTATAGACAAGGTGGGATATTTTTTTTGCGTCAGTAAAATTAATTATGCAAAAAAAAAATGTTGGTGAAAACGCTTTTATGCGCAAAAATATTGATATAAAAACCATCCTATCGAAGTAAACTTGTTGTGTGGTCATCCGGCTACGACTCATCAGGAAAGCATGCAGTTCATTAGGTTACAGATGAAATCATTTAGGATGATCATCACAGGGTGACGAAAGGCCAAAGTGTCGAGTTCGATGCTCATCTCCAATAAATATCGAGGGTCTTATTCTGGTGACGCGACGATCGATGCTTTGGCTACCGTTTGACACGTAAAAATAATCGTACTCTTTTGTCCATAATAATCTCTAGTCAGCATCGTGCAGATAGCTCACTCGCCTGTATAACTCGTATGTTTTGAGACAAAAAACATCAGTGGAGTCCATTGAACTCTTATTTTGTATTCGGTACATGGGAAGTTAACAGCTAGAGGGTATGTTTATGTGCGCCACGTCATCACGCGCAGCCTTTAATCGGCAACAAGTCGATGTGAAGGAAACACGTCTTTGTTTTGGGAAATGCTCATGTTGATTTCAAGTGGATTTTTTTAGAATATTCGAATGAAAAGCCGTTGCCAATTGGATGGAAACCTGTGTCAAACCTGTGTGTGTGTGTGTGTGTGTGTGTGTGTGTGTGTGTGTGTAGGGTATGAAGGGTCAGGGTGGAACCCCAGGTCCAATGGGTCCTACAGGTCCTGCTGGTCCCTCTGGTCATCCTGGACCCCCTGGACTACCTGCCTCAGGTAAGCTAAGACCCCCTGGGCTACCTGCCTCAGGTAATATACGACCCCCTGGACTACCTGCCTCAGGTAAGATAAGACCCCCTGGGCTACCTGCCTCAGGGAAGATAAGACCCCTGGACAACCTGTACTACCTGCCTCAGGTAATATACGACCCCCTGGACAACCTGCCTCAGGTAAGATAAGACCCCCTGGACTACCTGCCTCAGGTAATATAAGACCCTCTGGACAACCTGCCTCAGGTAAGATAAGACCACCTGGACTACCTGCCTCAGGTAAGATAAGACCCCCTGTACTACCTGCCTCAGGTAAGATAAGACCCCCTGGACTACCTGCCTCAGGTAAGATAAGACCACCTGGACAACCTGCCTCAGGTAAGATAATAACCCCTGGACTACCTGTACTACCTGCCTCAGGTAAGATAAGACCACCTGGACAACCTGCCTCAGGTAAGATAAGACCCCCTGGGCTACCTGTACTACCTGCCTCAGGTAAGATAAGACCCCCTGGACTACCTGCCTCAGGTAAGATAAGACCCCCTGGACTACCTGCCTCAGGTAAGATAAGACCCCCTGGACTACTTGCCTCAGGTAAGAAAAGACCCCCTGTACTACCTGCCTCAGGTAAGATGAGACCCCCTGGACAACCTGCCTCAGGTAATATAAGACCCCCTGGACAACCTGCCTCAGGTAAGATGAGACCCCCTGGACAACCTGCCTCAGGTAAGATAAGATCCCCTGGACTACCTGCCTCAGGTAAGATAAGACCCCCTGGACTACCTGCCTCAGGTAAGATAAGACCCCCTGGACTACTTGCCTCAGGTAAGATAATAACCCCTGGACTACCTGTACTACCTGCCTCAGGTAAGATAAGACCACCTGGACAACCTGCCTCAGGTAAGATAAGACCCCCTGGGCTACCTGTACTACCTGCCTCAGGTAAGATAAGACCCCCTGGACTACCTGCCTCAGGTAAGATAAGACCCCCTGGACTACCTGCCTCAGGTAAGAAAAGACCGCCCGGACTACCTGCCTCAGGTAAGATAAGACCCCTGGACAACCTGCCTCAGGTAAGATAAGACCCCCTGTACTACCTGCCTCAGGTAAGATAAGACCACCTGTAGGACACAAACACACACAAATAA